>NW_027476432.1:0-237481 GCF_051020955.1 Megalopta genalis | reverse complement strand
AATCCATGTGATTCCTATGAATTTGAAGCTAAATCATGTGTTTCGCATGGATTTGAAGCTGTATCACTTATATCACAATTATCTGAAGATAAATCATTTGTTTCTCATGTATTTGAAGCTAAGCCGTCTATTTCGCATTGATTTGAAGCTAAATCATATGTTTCGTATGGATTTGAAGCTAACTCGTTTTTCTCGCCTGTATTTAAAGATAAATCATGTATATCACAAGTATTTGGAGCTAAACCATTCGCTTCGCACGGATTTGAAGCAAAGCCTTCAACTTCGCATTGATTTGAAGATAAATCATGTGTTTCGCTTAGATTTGAAGCTAACACGTTTGTTTAGCATGCAGTTAAAGCTAAAACATGTACATCACAAGTATCTGGATCTAATTCATCTGTTTCGCAAGAATATGAAGCTATGAAGCTAATCCATGTGATTCGCATGAATTTGAAGCTAAATCATGTGTGTCGCATGGATTTGAAGCTGTATCACTTATATCGCAATTATCTGAAGATAAATCATTTGTTTCTCATGTGTTTAAAGCTAAGCCTTCTACTTCGCATTGATTTGAAGCTAAATCATGTGTAGCGCATGGATTTGAAGCTAACTCGTTTGTTTCGCCTGCATTTGAAGCTAAATCATATATATCACAAGTATTTGAATCTAAACCATTTGTTTCGCATTGATTTGAAGATAAGTCTTCTACTTCGCATTGATTTGAAGCTAACTCGTTTGTATCGCATGCAGTTGAAGCTAAATCATGTATATCTCAAGTATTTGAAGCTAAACCATTTGTTTCGCATGAATTTGAAGCTAAGCCTTCTACTTCGCTTTGATTTGAAGCTAAATCATGTGTTTCGCTTGGTTTTGAAGCTAACTCGTTTGTTTCGCATGCAGTTGAAGCTAAATCATGTGTAGCACAAGTATTTGAAGGTAAACCGTTTGCTTCACATGGATTTGAAGATATGCCTTCTACTTCGCATTGATTTGAAGCTAAATCATGTGTTTCGCTGTGATTTGAAGCTAACACGTTTGTTTCGCATGCAGTTGAAGCTAAATCATGTTTATCAAAAGTATTAGAAGCTAAACCATTTGTTTCGCATGGATTTGAAGATAATCCTCCTACTTCGCATTGATTTGAAGCTAAGTCTTCTACTTCGCATTGATTTGGAGGTAAATCATGTGTTTCGCTTGGTTTTGAAGCTAACTCGTTTGTTTCGCCTGCATTTGAAGCTAAATCATGTATATCACAAGTATTTGAAGCTAAACCATTTGTTTCGCATGAATTTGAAGCTAAGCCTCCTACTTCGCATTGATTTGAAGCTAACTCGATTGATTCGACTGCATTTGAATCTATATTACTTATCTCGCAATTATCTGTAGATAAATCATTTGCTTCTCATGTATTTGAAGCTAAGCCGTCTATTTCGCACTGATTTGAAGCTAAATCATATGTTTTGCATGGATTTGAAGCTAACTCGTTTTATTCGCCTGTATTTAAAGATAAATCATGTATATCGCAAGTATTTGGAGCTAAACCATTCGCTTCGCACGTATTTGAAGCAAAGCCTTCAACTTGGCATTGATTTGAAGATAAATCATGTGTTTCGCTTGGATTTGAAGCTATCACGTTTGTTTCGCATACAGTTGAAGCTAAATCATGTATATCACAAGTATTTGAAGCTAAACCATTTGTTTCACATTGATTTGATGATTAGCATTCTACGTTGCATTGATTTGAAGCTAAATCATATGTTTCGCATGGATTTGAAGCTAACTCGATTTCTTCGCCTGTATTTGAAGATAAATCATATATATGACAAGTATTTGAAGCTAAACCATACGCTTCGCATGGATTTGAAGCAAAGCCTTCAACTTCGCATTGATTTGAAGATAAATCATGTGTTTCGCTTAGATTTGAAGCTAACACGTTTGTTTAGCATGCAGTTGAAGCTAAAACATGTACATCACAAGTATCTGGATCTAATTCATCTGTTTCGCAAGAATATGAAGCTATGAAGCTAATCCATGTGATTCGCATGAATTTGAAGCTAAATCATGTGTGTGGCATGGATTTGAAGCTCTATCACTTATATCGCAATTATCTGAAGATAAATCATTTGTTTCTCATGTGTTTAAAGCTAAGCCTTCTACTTCGCATTGATTTGAAGCTAAATCATGTGTAGCGCATGGATTTGAAGCTAACTCGTTTGTTTCGTCTTCATTTGAAGCTGTTTCATTTATATCGCAAGTGTTTGAAGCTAAACCATTGTTTCGAATGGATTTGAAGATAAGCCTTCTACATCGCATTGATTTAAATCTAAATCGTGTGTATGGCATGGATTCGAAGCTAACTCGTTTGTTTCGCCTGCATTTGAAGTTAAATCATGTATATCACAAGTATTTGAAGCTAAAACATTCGCTTCGCATGGGTTTGAAGCAAAACTTTCATCTTCGCATTGATTTGAAGATAAATCATGCGTTTCGCTTGGATTGAAGCTAACACGTTTGTTTCGCATGCAGTTGAAGCTAAAACATGTACATCACAAGTATCTGGATCTAATCCATCCGTTTCGCAAGAATATGAAGCTATGAAGCTAATCCATGTGATTCGCTTGAATTTGAAGCTAAATCATGTGTTTCGCTTGGATTTGAAGCTGCATCACTTATATCGCAATTATCTGTAGATAAATCATTTGTTTCTCATGTGTTTGAAGCTAAGCCTTCTACTTCGCATTGATTCGAAGCTAAATCATGTGAATCGCATGGATTTGAAGCTAACTCGTTTGATTCGCATGCAGTTGAAGCTAAATCATGTATATCACGAGTATTTGAAGCTAAACCATTTGTTTCGGATTGATTTGATGCTAAGCCTTCTACTTCGCATTGATTTGATGCTAAACCATATGTTTCGCATGGATTTGAAACTAACTCGTTTGTTTCGTCTTCATTTGAAGCTGTTTCTTTTATATCGCAAGTATTTGAAGCTAAACCATTTGTTTCGGATGGATTTGAAGATAAGCCTTCTACTTCGCATTGATTTAAATCCAAATCGTGTGTATGGCATGGATTTGAAGCTGTATCACTTATATCGCAATTATCTGAAGATAAATCATTTGTTTCTCATGTGTTTGAAGCTAAGCCTTCTACTTCGCATTGATTCGAAGCTAAATCATGTGAATCGCATGGATTTGAAGCTAACTCGTTTGATTCGCATGCATTTGAAGCTAAATCATGTATATCACGAGTATTTGAAACTAAACCATTTGTTTCAGATTGATTTGAAGCTAAGCCTTCTACTTCGCATTGATTTGATGCTAAATCATATGTTTCGCATGGATTTGAAACTAACTCGTTTGTTTCGTCTTCATTTGAAGCTGTTTCATTTATATCGCAAGTATTTGAAGCTAAACCATTTGTTTCGGATGGATTTGAAGATAAGCCTTCTACTTCGCATTGATTTAAATCTAAATCGTATGTATGGCATGGATTTGAAGCTAACTCGTTTGTTTCGCATGCTGTTGAAGCTAAATCATGTTTATCACAAGTATCTGAATCTAAACCATCTGTTTCGCAAGAATATGAAGCTAAACCATGTGTTTCGCATGAATTTGAAGCTAAATGATGTGTTTCGCTTGGTTTTGAAGCTAACTCTTTTGTTTCGCCTGCATTTGAAGATAAATCATGCATATCACAAGTATTTGAAGCTAAACCATTTGTTTCGCATGGATTTGAAGATAAGCCTCCTACTTCGCATTGATTTGAAGCTAAGTCTTCTACTTCGCATTGATTTGGAGGTAAATCATGTGTTTCGCTTGGATTTGAAGCTAAGCCTTCTACTTCGCTTTGATTTGAAGATAAATCATGTGTTTCGCTTGGTTTTCAAGCTAACTCGTTGATTCGCATGCAGTTGAAGCTAAATCATGCATATCACAAGTATTTGAAGCTAAACCATTTGTTTCGCATGAATTTGAATCTAAGCCTTCTACTTCGCATTGATTTGAAGCTAAGTCTTCTACTTCGCATTGATTTGGAGGTAAATCATGTGTTTCGCTTGGTTTTGAAGCTAACTCGTTTGTTTCGCATGCAGTTGATGCTAAATCATGCATATCACAAGTATTTGAAGCTAAACCATTTGTTTCGCATGAATTTGAATCTAAGCCTTCTACTTCGCATTGATTTGAAGCTAAGTCTTCTACTTCGCATTGATCTGGAGGTAAATCATGTGTTTCGCTTGGATTTGAAGATAACTCGTTTGTTTCGATTGCAGTTGAAGCTAAATCATGTTTATCACAAGTATCTGAATATAAACCATCTGTGTCGCATGAATATTGAGCTAAACCATGTATTTCGCATGAATTTGAAGATAAATGATGTGTTTCGCATGGATATGAAGCTAGCTCTTTTGTTTCGCCTGCATTTGAAGATAAATCATGTATATCATAAGTATTTGAAGTTCAACCGTTTGATTCGCATGGATTTGAAGCTATCCCTTCTACTTCGCATTGATTTGCAGCTAAATTATGTGTTTCGCTTGGTGTTGAAGCTAACTCGATTGTTTCGCATGCAGTTGAAGCTAAATCATGTATAGCACAAGTATTTGAAGATAAACCGTTTGTTTCACATAGATTTGAAGATATGCCTTATACTTCGCATTGATTTGAAGCTAAATCATGTGTTTCGCTGTGATTTGAAGCTAACTCGTTTGTTTCGCATGCAGTTGAAGCTAAATCATGTTTATCAAAAGTATTAGAAGCTAAACCATTTGTTTCGCATGGATTTGAAGATAAGCCTCCTACTTCGCATTAATTTGAAGCTAACTCGATTGATTGTACTGCATTTGAATCTATATCACTTATATCGCAATTATCTGAAGATAAAGCATTTGCTTCTCATGTATTTGAAGCTAAGCCGTCTATTTCGCATTGATTTGAAGCTAAATCATATGTTTCGCATGGATTTGAAGCTAACTCGTTTTTTTCGCCTGTATTTAAAGATAAATCATGTATATCACAAGTATTTGAAGCTAAACCATTCGCTTCGCACGGATTTGAAGCAAAGCCTTCAACTTCGCATTGATTTGAAGATAAATCATGTGTTTCGCTTGAATTTGAAGCTAACTCGTTTGTTTCGCATGCAGTTGAAGCTAAATCATGTATATCACAAGTATTTGAAGCTAAACCATTTGTTTCACATTGATTTGATGATAAGCATTCTACGTCGCATTGATTTGAAGCTAAGCCTTCCACTTCGCATTGATTTGAAGCTAACTCGATTGTTTCGCCTGCATTTGAAGCTATATCACTTATATCGCAATTATCCGAAGATAAATCATTTGTTTCTCATGTATTTGAAGCTAAGCCTTCTACTTCGCATTGATTTGAAGATAAATCATATGTTTCGCTTGGATTTGAAGCTAACTCGTTTGTTTCTCCTACATTTGAAGCTAAATCATGTATATCACAAGTATTTGAAGCTAAACCATTTGTTTCGCATGGTTTCGAATTTAAGCCTTCTACTTCGCATTGATTTGAAGCTAAATCATTTGATTCGCTTGAATTTGAGGCTAACTCGTTTGTTTCGCATACAGTTGAAGCTAAATAATGTGTATTACAAGCATTTGAAGCTAAATCATTTGTTTTGCATGGATTTGAAGCTAACTCGATTGTTTCGCCCGCATATGAAGCTATATCACTTATATCGCAATTATCTGAAGATAAATCATTTGTTTCTCATGTATTTGAAGCTAAGCCTTCCACTTCGCATTGATTTGAACCTAAATAATGTGTTTCGCTTGGATTTGAAGGTAAAGCGTTTGTTTCGCATGCAGTTGAAGCTAAATCATGTATATCTCAAGTATTTGAAGCTAAATCATATGTTTTGCACGGATTTGAAGCTAACTCGTTTTATTCGCCTGTATTTGAAGATAAATCATGTATATCACAAGTATTTGAAGCTAAACCATTCGCTTCGCATGGATTTGAAGCAAAGCCTTCAACTTCGCATTGATTTGAAGATAAATCATGTGTTTCGCTTAGATTTGAAGCAAACACGTTTGTTTAGCATGCAGTTGAAGCTAAAACATGTACATCACAAGTATCTGGATCTAATTCATCTGTTTCGCATGAATATGAAGCTATGAAGCTAATCCATGTGATTCGCATGAATTTGAAGCTAAATCATGTGTGTCGCATGGATTTGAAGCTCTATCACTTATATCGCAATTATCTGAAGATAAATCATTTGTTTCTCATGTGTTTAAAGCTAAGCCTTCCACTTCGCATTGATTTGAAGCTAACTCGATTGTTTCGCCTGCATATGAAGCTATATCACTTATATCGCAATTATCTGAAGATAAATCATTTGTTTCTAATGTATTTGAAGCTAAGCCGTCTATTTCGCATTGATTTGAAGCTAAATCATATGTTTCGCATGGATTTGTAGCTAACTCGTTTTTTTCGCCTGTATTTAAAGATAAATCATGTATATCACAAGTATTTGAAGCTAAACCATTCGCTTCGCACGGATTTGAAGCAAAGCCTTCAACTTCGCATTGATTTGAAGATAAATCATGTGTTTCGCTTGGATTTGAAGCTATCACGTTTGTTTCGCATGCAGTTGAAGCTAAATCATGTATATCACAAGTATTTGAAGCTAAACCATTTGTTTCACATTGATTTGGTGATTAGCATTCTACATCGCATTGATTTGAAGCTAAGCCTTCTATTTCGCATTGATTTGAATGTAAATCATGTGTTTCGCTTGGATTTGAAGCTAACTCGTTTGTTTCGCATGCAGTTGAAGCTAAATCATGTTTATTACAAGTATCTGAATATAAACCATCTGTTTCGCATGAATATTAAGCTAAACCATGTGTTTCGCATGAATTTGAAGCTAAATGATGAGTTTCGCTTGGTTTTGAAGCTAACTCTTTTGTTTCGCCTGCATTTGAAGCTATATCACTTATATCGCAATTATCTGAAGATAAATCATTTGTTTCTCATGTATTTGAAGCTAAGCCTTCCACTTCGCATTGATTTGAACTTAAATAATGTGTTTCGCTTGGATTTGAAGGTAAAGCGTTTGTTTCGCATGCAGTTGAAGCTAAATCATGTATATCACAAGTATTTGAAGCTAAACCATTTGTTTCGCATGAATTTGAAGCAAAGCCTTCAACTTCGCATTGATTTTAAGATAAATCATGTGTTTCTCTTGGATTTGATGCTAACACGTTTGTTTAGCATGCACTTGAAGCTAAAACATGTACATCACAAGTATCTGGATCTAATCCATCTGTTTCGCAAGAATATTAAGCTATGAAGCTAATCCATGTGATTCGTATGAATTTGAAGCTAAATCATGTGTTTCGCATGGATTTGAAGCTGTATCACTTATATCACAATTATCTGAAGATAAATCATTTGTTTCTCACGTATTTGAAGCTAAGCATTCCACTTCGCATTGATTTGAAGCTAACTCGATTGTTTCGCATGGTTTTGAAGCTAAGTCGTTTGTATCGCATGCAGTTGAAGCTAAATCATGTATATCTCAAGTATTTGAAGCTAAACCATTTGTTTCTCATGTGTTTAAAGCTAAGCCTTCCACTTCGCATTGATTTGAAGCTAACTCGATTGTTTCGCCTGCATATGAAGCTATATCACTTATATCGCAATTATCTGAAGATAAATCATTTGTTTCTAATGTATTTGAAGCTAAGCCGTCTATTTCGCATTGATTTGAAGCTAAATCATATGTTTCGCATGGATTTGAAGCTAACTCGTTTTTTTCGCCTGTATTTAAAGATAAATCATGTATACCACAAGTATTTGAAGCTAAACCATTCGCTTCGCACGGATTTGAAGCAAAGCCTTCAACTTCGCATTGATTTGAAGATAAATCATGTGTTTCGCTTGGATTTGAAGCTATCACGTTTGTTTCGCATGCAGTTGAAGCTAAATCATGTATATCACAAGTATTTGAAGCTAAACCATTTGTTTCACTTTGATTTGATGATTAGCATTCTACGTCGCATTGATTTGAAGCTAAGCCTTCTATTTCGCATTGATTTGAAGGTAAATCATGTGTTTCGCTTGGATTTGAAGCTAACTCGTTTGTTTCGCATGCAGTTGAAGCTAAATCATGTTTATCTCAAGTATCTGAATATAAACCATCTGTTTCGCATGAATATTAAGCTAAACCATGTGTTTCGCATGAATTTGAAGCTAAATGATGAGTTTCGCTAGGTTTTGAAGCTAACTCTTTTGTTTCGCCTGCATTTGAAGCTATATCACTTATATCGCAATTATCTGAAGATAAATCATTTGTTTCTCATGTATTTGAAGCTAAGCCGTCCACTTCGCATTGATTTGAACCTAAATAATGTGTTTCGCTTGGATTTGAAGGTAAAGCGTTTGTTTCGCATTTATTTGAAGCTAAATCATATGTTTAGAATGGATTAGAAGCTAACTCGTTTTTTTCGCCTGTATTTGAAGATAAATCATGTATATCACAAGTATTTGAAGCTAAACCATTCGCTTCGCATGGATTTGAAGCAAAGTCTTCAAGTCCGCATTGATTTGAAGATAAATCATGTGTTTCGCTTGGATTTGAAGCTAACTCGTTTGTTTCGCATGCAGTTGAAGCTAAATCATGTATATCACAAGTATTTGAAGCTAAACCATTTGTATCACATTTATTTGATGATAAGCCTTCTACGTCGCATTGATTTGAAGCTAAGCCTTCTATTTCGCATTGATTTGAAGGTAATTCATGTGTTTCGCTTGGATTTGAAGTTAACTCGTTTTTTTCGCATGCAGTTGAAGCTAAATCATGTTTATCACAAGTATCTGAATATAAACCATCTGTTTTGCATGAATATTAAGCTAAACCATGTGTTTCGCATGAATTTGAACCTAAATAATGTGTTTCGCTTGTATTTGAAGGTAAAGCGCTTGTTTCGCATGCATTCGAAGCTAAATTATGTATATCACAAGTATTTTAAGCTAAATCATTTGATTCGCATGGATTTGAAATTAAGCCTTCTACATCGTACTGATTTGAAGCTAAATCATGTGTTTCGTTTGAATTTGAAACTAAGCCTTCTACTTCGCATTGATTTGAAGCTAACTCGTTTGTTTCGCATGCAGTTGAAGCTAAATCATGTAAATCACAAGTATTTGAAGCTAAACCATTCGCTTCGCATGTATTTGAAGCTAAGCCTTCCACTTCGCATTGATTTGAACCTAAATAATGTGTTTCGCTTGGATTTGAAGGTAAAGCGTTGTTTCGCATGCAGTTGAAGCTAAATCATGTATATCTCAAGTATTTGAAGCTAAATCATATGTTTTGCACGGATTTGAAGCTAACTCGTTTTATTCGCCTGTATTTGAAGATAAATCATGTATATCACAAGTATTTGAAGCTAAACCATTCGCTTCGCATGGATTTGAAGCAAAGCCTTCAACTTCGCATTGATTTGAAGATAAATCATGTGTTTCGCTTAGATTTGAAGCAAACACGTTTGTTTAGCATGCAGTTGAAGCTAAAACATGTACATCACAAGTATCTGGATCTAATTCATCTGTTTCGCATGAATATGAAGCTATGAAGCTAATCCATGTGATTCGCATGAATTTGAAGCTAAATCATGTGTGTCGCATGGATTTGAAGCTCTATCACTTATATCGCAATTATCTGAAGATAAATCATTTGTTTCTCATGTGTTTAAAGCTAAGCCTTCCACTTCGCATTGATTTGAAGCTAACTCGATTGTTTCGCCTGCATATGAAGCTATATCACTTATATCGCAATTATCTGAAGATAAATCATTTGTTTCTAATGTATTTGAAGCTAAGCCGTCTATTTCGCATTGATTTGAAGCTAAATCATATGTTTCGCATGGATTTGTAGCTAACTCGTTTTTTTCGCCTGTATTTAAAGATAAATCATGTATATCACAAGTATTTGAAGCTAAACCATTCGCTTCGCACGGATTGAAGCAAAGCCTTCAACTTCGCATTGATTTGAAGATAAATCATGTGTTTCGCTTGGATTTGAAGCTATCACGTTTGTTTCGCATGCAGTTGAAGCTAAATCATGTATATCACAAGTATTTGAAGCTAAACCATTTGTTTCACATTGATTTGGTGATTAGCATTCTACATCGCATTGATTTGAAGCTAAGCCTTCTATTTCGCATTGATTTGAATGTAAATCATGTGTTTCGCTTGGATTTGAAGCTAACTCGTTTGTTTCGCATGCAGTTGAAGCTAAATCATGTTTATTACAAGTATCTGAATATAAACCATCTGTTTCGCATGAATATTAAGCTAAACCATGTGTTTCGCATGAATTTGAAGCTAAATGATGAGTTTCGCTTGGTTTTGAAGCTAACTCTTTTGTTTCGCCTGCATTTGAAGCTATATCACTTATATCGCAATTATCTGAAGATAAATCATTTGTTTCTCATGTATTTGAAGCTAAGCCTTCCACTTCGCATTGATTTGAACTTAAATAATGTGTTTCGCTTGGATTTGAAGGTAAAGCGTTTGTTTCGCATGCAGTTGAAGCTAAATCATGTATATCACAAGTATTTGAAGCTAAACCATTTGTTTCGCATGAATTTGAAGCAAAGCCTTCAACTTCGCATTGATTTTAAGATAAATCATGTGTTTCTCTTGGATTTGATGCTAACACGTTTGTTTAGCATGCACTTGAAGCTAAAACATGTACATCACAAGTATCTGGATCTAATCCATCTGTTTCGCAGAATATTAAGCTATGAAGCTAATCCATGTGATTCGTATGAATTTGAAGCTAAATCATGTGTTTCGCATGGATTTGAAGCTGTATCACTTATATCACAATTATCTGAAGATAAATCATTTGTTTCTCACGTATTTGAAGCTAAGCATTCCACTTCGCATTGATTTGAAGCTAACTCGATTGTTTCGCATGGTTTTGAAGCTAAGTCGTTTGTATCGCATGCAGTTGAAGCTAAATCATGTATATCTCAAGTATTTGAAGCTAAACCATTTGTTTCTCATGTGTTTAAAGCTAAGCCTTCCACTTCGCATTGATTTGAAGCTAACTCGATTGTTTCGCCTGCATATGAAGCTATATCACTTATATCGCAATTATCTGAAGATAAATCATTTGTTTCTAATGTATTTGAAGCTAAGCCGTCTATTTCGCATTGATTTGAAGCTAAATCATATGTTTCGCATGGATTTGAAGCTAACTCGTTTTTTTCGCCTGTATTTAAAGATAAATCATGTATACCACAAGTATTTGAAGCTAAACCATTCGCTTCGCACGGATTTGAAGCAAAGCCTTCAACTTCGCATTGATTTGAAGATAAATCATGTGTTTCGCTTGGATTTGAAGCTATCACGTTTGTTTCGCATGCAGTTGAAGCTAAATCATGTATATCACAAGTATTTGAAGCTAAACCATTTGTTTCACTTTGATTTGATGATTAGCATTCTACGTCGCATTGATTTGAAGCTAAGCCTTCTATTTCGCATTGATTTGAAGGTAAATCATGTGTTTCGCTTGGATTTGAAGCTAACTCGTTTGTTTCGCATGCAGTTGAAGCTAAATCATGTTTATCTCAAGTATCTGAATATAAACCATCTGTTTCGCATGAATATTAAGCTAAACCATGTGTTTCGCATGAATTTGAAGCTAAATGATGAGTTTCGCTAGGTTTTGAAGCTAACTCTTTTGTTTCGCCTGCATTTGAAGCTATATCACTTATATCGCAATTATCTGAAGATAAATCATTTGTTTCTCATGTATTTGAAGCTAAGCCGTCCACTTCGCATTGATTTGAACCTAAATAATGTGTTTCGCTTGGATTTGAAGGTAAAGCGTTTGTTTCGCATTTATTTGAAGCTAAATCATATGTTTAGAATGGATTAGAAGCTAACTCGTTTTTTTCGCCTGTATTTGAAGATAAATCATGTATATCACAAGTATTTGAAGCTAAACCATTCGCTTCGCATGGATTTGAAGCAAAGTCTTCAAGTCCGCATTGATTTGAAGATAAATCATGTGTTTCGCTTGGATTTGAAGCTAACTCGTTTGTTTCGCATGCAGTTGAAGCTAAATCATGTATATCACAAGTATTTGAAGCTAAACCATTTGTATCACATTTATTTGATGATAAGCCTTCTACGTCGCATTGATTTGAAGCTAAGCCTTCTATTTCGCATTGATTTGAAGGTAATTCATGTGTTTCGCTTGGATTTGAAGTTAACTCGTTTTTTTCGCATGCAGTTGAAGCTAAATCATGTTTATCACAAGTATCTGAATATAAACCATCTGTTTTGCATGAATATTAAGCTAAACCATGTGTTTCGCATGAATTTGAACCTAAATAATGTGTTTCGCTTGTATTTGAAGGTAAAGCGCTTGTTTCGCATGCATTCGAAGCTAAATTATGTATATCACAAGTATTTTAAGCTAAATCATTTGATTCGCATGGATTTGAAATTAAGCCTTCTACATCGTACTGATTTGAAGCTAAATCATGTGTTTCGTTTGAATTTGAAACTAAGCCTTCTACTTCGCATTGATTTGAAGCTAACTCGTTTGTTTCGCATGCAGTTGAAGCTAAATCATGTAAATCACAAGTATTTGAAGCTAAACCATTCGCTTCGCATGGATTTGAAGCAAAGCCTTCAACTTCGCCTTCATTTGAAGATAAATCATGTGTTTCGCTTGGATTTGCAGCTAACACGTTTGTTTCGCATGCAGTTGAAGCTAAAACATGTACATCACAAGTATCTGAATCGAATCCAACTGTTTCGCAAGAATATGAAGCTATGAAGCTAATCCATGTGATTCGCATGAATTTGAAACTAAATCATGTGTTTCGCATGGGTTTGAAGCTGTATCACTTATATCGCAATTATGTGAAGATAAATCATTTGTTTCTCATGCGTTTGAAGCTAAGCCTTCTACTTCGCATTGATTCGAAGCTAAATCATGTGAATCGCATGGATTTGAAGCTAACTCGTTTGTTTCGCATGCAGTTGAAGCTAAATCATGTATATCACAAGTATTTGAATCTAAACTATTTGTTTCGCATGGATTTGAAGCAAAGCCTTCAACTTCGCATTGATTTGAAGCTAAATCATGTGTAGCGCATGGATTTGAAGCTGTCTCGTTTGTTTCGCATGCAGTTGAAGCTAAATCATGTATATCACAAGTATTTGAAGCTAAACCATTTGTTTCGCATGAATTTGAAGCTAAGCCTTCTACTTCGCATTAATTTGAATCTAACTCGATTGATTCGAATGCATTTGAATCTATATCACTTATATCGCAATTATCTGAAGATAAATCATTTGCTTCTCATGTATTTGAAGATAAGCCTCCTACTTCGCATTGATTTGATGCTAAATCGTGTGTTTCGCATTGATTTCAAGATAACTCGTTTTTTTCGCATGCAGATGAAGCTAAATCATGTATATCACAAGTATTTGAAGCTGAAAAATTTGTTTCGCATGGATTTAAAGCTATGCCTTCAAGTTCGCATTGATTTGAAGCTAAATCATGTGTTTCGCATGGATTTCAAGATGACTCCTTCGTTTGGCATGAAGTTGAACCTTAATCATGTATATAACAAGTATTTGATGCTAAACGATTTGTTTCGGATGTATTTGAAGATAAGTCTTCTACTTCGCATTCATTTAAATCTAAATCGTGTGTATGGCATGGATTTGAAGCTAACTCGTTTTCTTCGCCTGTATTTGAAGATAAATCATATATATCACAAGTATTTGAAGCTAAACCATACGCTTCGCATGGATTTGAAGCTCTATCACTTATATCGCAATTATCTGAAGATAAATCATTTGTTTCTCATGTGTTTAAAGCTAAGCCTTCTACTTCGCATTGATTTGAAGCTAAATCATGTGTAGCGCATGGATTTGAAGCTAACTCGTTTGTTTCGCCTGCATTTGAAGCTAAATCATGTATATCACAAGTATTTGAATCTAAACCATTTGTTTCGCATTGATTTGAGGATAAGCTTTCTACTTCGCATTGATTTGAAGCTAACTCGATTGTTTCGCCTGCATTTGCAGCTATATCACATATATCGCAATTATCTGATGATAAATCATATGTTTCTCATGTATTTGAACATAAGCCTTGTACTTCGCATTGATTTGAAGCTAAATCATGTGTTTCGCATGGATTTGAAGCTAACTCGTTTGTTTCGCCTGCCGTTAAAGCTAAATCATGTATATCACAAGTATTTGTAGCTAAACCATGTGTTTCGCATGAATTTGAAGATAAATGATGTCTTTCGCATGGATTTGAAGCTAACTCGTTTGTTTCGCATGCAGTTGAAGCTAAATCATGTTTATGAAAAGTATTTGATGCTAAAGTATTTGTTTCGCATGGATTTGAAGCTAAGCCTTCTACTTGACATTGATTTGCAGCTAAATGATGTGTTTCGCTTGGTTTTGAAACTAACTCGTTTGTTTCGCATGCAGTTGAAGCTAAATCATTTATATCACAAGTATTTGAAGCTAAACCATTTGTGTCGCATGAATTTGAAGCTAAGCCTTCTATTTCGCATTGATTTCAAGCTAAATCATATGTTTCGCATGGATTTGAAGCTAACTCGTTTGTTTCGCATGCAGTTGAAGCTAAATCATGTTTATGAAAAGTATTTGTTTCGCATGGATTTGAAGCTAAGCCTTCTACTAGACATTGATTTGAAGTTAAATCATGTGTTTCTCTTGGATTTGAAGCTAACTTGTTTGTTTCGCAAGCAGTTGAAGCTAAATCATGTATATCACAAGTATTTGAAGATAAACCATTAGTTTCGCATGGATTTGAAGATAAGCCTTCTACTTCGCATTGATTTGAAGCTAACTCGATTGTTTCACCTGCATTTGAAGCTACATCACTTATATCGCAATTATCTGAAGATAAATCATTTGTTTCTCATGTATTTGAAGCTAAGCCTTCTACTTCGCTTTGATTTGAAGATAAACCACGTGATTCGCGTGGACTTGAAGCTAACTGGTTTGTATCGCGTGCATTTGAAGCTATATCACTTACATCGCAATTATCTGACGATAAATCATTTGCTTCTCATATATTTGAAGCTAAGCCGTCTATTTCGCATTTATTTGAAGCTAAATCATATGTTTAGCATGGATTAGAAGCTAACTCGTTTTTTTCGCCTGTATTTGAAGATAAATCATGTATATCACAAGTATTTGAAGCTAAACCATTTGTTTCGCATGGATTTGAAGCTCAGCCTTCTACTTCGCTTTGATTTGAAGCTAAATCATGTGTTTCGCTTGGTTTTGAAGCTAACTCGTTTGTTTCGCATGCAGTTGAAGCTAAATCATGCATATCACAAGTATTTGAAGCTAAACCATTTGTTTCGCACGGATTTGAAGATAAGCCTTCTACTTCGCATTGATTTGAAGCTAACTCGATTGTTTCGCCAGCATTTGAAGCTATATCACTTATATCGCAATTATCTGAAGATAAATCATTTGTTTCTCATGTGTTTGAAGCTAAGCCTTCTACTTCGCATTGATTCGAAGCTAAATCATGTGAATCGCATGGATTTGAAGCTAACTCGTTTGATTCGCATGCAGTTGAATCTAAATCATGTATATCACGAGTATTTGAAACTAATCCATTTGTTTCGGATTTATTTGAAGCTAAGCCTTCTACTTCGCATTGATTTAAATCTAAATCGTGTGTATGGCATGGATATGAAGCTAACTCTTTTGTTTCGCCTGCATTTGAAGATAAATCATGTATATCACAAGTAATTGAAGCTCAACCGTTTGATTCGCATGGATTTGAAGCTAACCCTTCCACTTCGCATTGATTTGCAGCTAAATCATGTGCTTCGCTTGGTTTTGAAGCTAACTCGATTGTTTCGCATGCAGTTGAAGCTAAATCATGCATAGCACAAGTATTTGAAGGTAAACCACTTGTTTCGCATGGATTTGAAGATATGCCTTCTACTTCCCATTGATTGGAAGCTAAATCATGTGTTTCGCTGTGATTTGTAGCTAACTCGTTTGTTTCGCATGCAGTTGAATCTAAATCATGTTTATCAAAAGTATTTGAAGCTATACCATTTGTTTCGCATGGATTTGAAGCTAAGCCTTCTACTTCGCATTGATTTGAATTTAAATCATGTGTTTCTCTTTGATTTGAAGCAAACTTGTTTGTTTCGCATGCAGTTGAAGCTAAATCATGTTTATCACATGTATCTGAATCTAAACCATCTGTTTCGCAAGACTATGAAGCTATGAAGCTAAACCATGTGTTTCGCATGAATTTGAAACTAAATCGTGTGTTTCGCATGGATTTGAAGCTAACTCTTTTGTTTCGCCTGCATTTGAAGGTAAATCTTGTATATCACAAGTATTTGAAGCTAAACCGTTTGATTCGAATGGATTTGAAGCTAAGCCTTCTACTTCGCATTGATTTGCAGCTAAATCATGTGTTTCGCTTGGTTTTGAAGCTAACACTTTTGTTTCGCCTGCATTTGAAGATAAATCATGTACATCACAAGTATTTGAAGCTAAACCATTTGTTTCGCATGAATTTGAAGCTAAGCCTTCTACTTCGCATTGATTTGCAGCTAAGTCATGTGTTTCGCTTGGTTTTGAAGCTAACTCGTTTGTTTCGCATGCAGTAGAAGCTGAATCATGTATATCACAAATATTTGAAGCTAAACCATTTCTTTCGCATGAATTTGAAGCTAAGCCTTCTATTTCGCATTGATTTGAAGCTAAATCATGAGTTTCGCATGGATTTGAAGCTAACTCGTTTGTTTCGCATGCAGTTGAAGCTCAATCATGTATATCACAAGTATTTGAAGCTAAAAAATTCGCTTCGCATGGGTTTGAAGCAAAACTTTCATCTTCGCATTGATTTGAAGATAAATCATGCGTTTCGCTTGGATTTGAAGCTAACACGTTTGTTTCGCATGCAGTTGAATCTAAAACATGTACATCACAAGTATCTGGATCTAATCCATCCGTTTCGCAAGAATATGAAGCTATGAAGCTAATCCATGTGATTCGCTTGAATTTGAAGCTAAATCATGTGTTTCGCATGGATTTGAAGCTGTATCACTTATATCGCAATTATCTGTAGATAAATCATTTGTTTCTCATGTGTTTGAAGCTAAGCCTTCTACTCCGCATTGATTCGAAGCTAAATCATGTGAATCGCATGGATTTGAAGCTAACTCTTTTGTTTCGCCTGCATTTGAAGATAAATCATGTATATCACAAGTATTTGAAGCTAAACCATTTGTTTCGCATGAATTTGAAGCTAAGCCTTCTACTTCGCTTTGATTTGAAGCTAAATCATGTGTTTCGCTTGGTTTTGAAGCTAACTCTTTTGTTTCGCCTCCATTTGAAGATAAATCATGTATATCACAAGTATTTGAAGCTAAACCATTTGTTTCGCATGGATTTGAAGATAAGCCTTCTACTTCGCATTGATTTGAAGCTAACTCGATTGTTTCGACTGTATTTGAATCTATATCACTTATATTGCAATTATCTGAAGATAAACCATTTGCTTCTCATGTATTTGAAGCTAAGCCGTCTATTTCGAATTGATTTGAAGCTACATCATGTGTTTCGCATGGATTTAAAGGTAACTTGTTTGTTTCGCCTGCGTTTGAAGCTGAATCATGTATATCACAAGTATTTGAAGCTAAACCATTTGTTTCGCATGAATTTGAAGCTAAGCCTTCTACTTCGCATTGATTTGCAACTAAATCATGTGTTTCGCTTGGTTTTGAAGCTAACTCTTTTGTTTCGCCTGCATTTGAAGATAAATCATGTACATCACAAGTATTTGAAGCTAAACCATTTGTTTCGCATGAATTTGAAGCTAAGCCTTCTACTTCGCATTGATTTGAATCTAAATCATGTGTTTCGCTTGGTTTTGAAGCTAACTCGATTGTTTCGCATGCAGTTGAAGCTGAATCATGTATATCACAATTATTTGAAGCTAAACCGTTTCTTTCGCATGAATTTGAAGCTAAGCCTTCTACTTCGCATTGATTTGAAGCTAACTCGATTGTTTCGCCTGCATTTGAAGCTGAATCATGTATATCACAAGTAATTGAAGCTAAATCATTTGTTTCGCATGAATTTGAAGCTAAGCCTTCTACTTGGCATTGATTTTGAGTCTAAATCATGTGTTTCGCTTGGTTTTGAAGCTAACTCATCTGTAACGCATGCAGTTGAAGGTGAATCATGTATATCACAAGTATTTGATACTACACCGTTTGATTCGCATGGATTTGAAGATAAGCCTTCTACTTCGCATTGATTTGCAGCTAAATCATGTGTTTCGCTTGGTTTTGAAGCTAACTCTTTTGTTTCGCCTGCATTTGAAGATAAATCATGTACATCACAAGTATTTGAAGCTTAACCGTTTGATTCGCATGGATTTGAAGCTAAGCCTTCTACTTCGCATTGATTTGCAGCTAAGTCATGTGTTTCGCTTGGTTTTGAAGCTAACTCGTTTGTTTCGCATGCAGTAGAAGCTGAATCATGTATATCACAAGTATTTGAAGCTAAACCATTTCTTTCGCATGAATTTGAAGCTAAGCCTTCTATTTCGCATTGATTCGAAGCTAAATCATGTGAATAGCATGGATTTGAAGCTAACTCGTTTGATTCGCATGCAGTTGAAGCTAAATCATGTATATTACGAGTATTTGAAGCTGAACCATTTGATTCGCATGGATTTGAAGCTGAACCATTTGATTCGCATGGATTTGAAGCTAAGCCTACTACTTCGCATTGATTTGAAGCTAAATCATGTGTTTCGCTTGAATAAGAAGCTAACTCGTTTGTTTCGCCTGCATTTGAAGCTAAATCATGTATATCACAAGTATCTGAATATAAACCATTTGTGTCGCATGAATATTAAGCTAAACCATGTATTTCGCATGAATTTGAAGATAAATGATGTGTTTCGCTTGGTTTTGAAGCTAACTCTTTTGTTTCGCCTGCATTTGAAGATAAATCATGTATATCTCAAGTATTTGAAGCTAAACCATTTATTTCGCATGAATTTCAAGCTAAGCCTTCTACTTCGCTTTGATTTGAAGCTAAATCATGTGTTTCGCTTGGTTTTGAAGCTAACTCGTTTGTTTCGCATGCAGTTGAAGCTAAATCATGCATATCACAAGTATTTGTAGCTAAACCATGTGTTTCGCATGAATTTAAAGCTAAATGATGTCTTTCGCATTGATTTGAAGCTAACTCTTTTGTTTTGTCTGCATTTGGAGACAAATCATGTATATCACAAGTATTTGAAGCTAAACCGTTTGATTCGCATGGATTTGAAGCTAAGCCTTCTACTTCGCATTGATTTGCAGGTAAATGATGTGTTTCGCTTGGATTTGAAACTAACTCGTTTGTTTCGCATGCAGTTGAAGCTAAATCATTTATATCACAAGTATTTGAAACTAAACCATTTATTTCGCATGGATTTGAAGATAAGCCTTCTACTTCGCATTGATTTGAAGCTAACTCGATTGTTTCACCTGCATTTGTAGCTACATCACTTATATCGCAATTATCTGAAGATAAATCATTTGTTTCTCATGTATTTGAAGCTAAGCCTTCTACTTCGCTTTGATTTGAAGATAAACCACGTGATTCGCATGGACTTGCAACTAACTCGTTTGTATCGCGTGCATTTGAAGCTATATCACTTACATCGTAATTATCTGAAGTTAAATCATTTGTTTCTCATGTATTTGAAGCTAAGGCTTCTACTTCGCATTGATTTGCAGCTAAATCATGTGTATCGCTTGGTTTTGAAGCTAACTCGTTTGTTTCGCACGCAGTTGAAGCTAAATCATGCATATCACAAGTATTTGAAGCTATACCATTGGTTTCGCATGGATTTGAAGATAAGCCTTCTACTTTGCACTGATTTCAAGCTAACTCGTTTGTTTCACCTGCATTCGAAGCTGCATCACTTATCTCGCAATTATCTGTAGATAAATCATTTGCTTCTCATGTATTTGAAGCTAAGCCGTCTATTTCGCACTGATTTGAAGCTAAATCATATGTTTTGCATGGATTTGAATCTAACTCGTTTTATTCGCCTGTATTTGAAGATAAATCATGTACATCACAAGTATTTGAAGCTAAACCATTCGCTTCGCATGGATTTGAAGCAAAGCCATCAACTTCGCATTGATATGAAGATAAATCATGTGTTTAGCTTGGATTTGAAGCTAACACGTTTGTTTAGCATGCAGTTGAAGCTAAAACATGTACATCACAAGTATCTGGATCTAATCCATCTGTTTCGCAAGAATATGAAGCTATGAAGCTAATCCATTTGATTCGCACGAATTTGAAGCTAAATCATGTGTGTCGCATGGATTTGAAGCTGTATCACTTTTATCGCAATTATCTGAAGATAAATCATTTGTTTCTCATGTGTTTAAAGCTAAGCCTTCTACTTCGCATTGATTTGAAGCTAAATCATGTGTAGAGCATGGATTTGAAGCTAACTCGTTTGTTTCGCCTGCATTTGAAGCTAAATCATGTATATCACAAGTATTTGAATCTAAACCATTTGTTTCGCATTGATTTGAAGATAAGCTTTCTACTTCGCATTGATTTGAAGCTAAATCGATTATTTCGCCTGCATTTGCAGCTTTATCACATATATCGCAATTATCTGATGATAAATCATATGTTTCTCATGTATTTGAACATAAGCCTTGTACTTCGCATTGATTTGAAGCTGAATCATGTGTTTCGCATGGATTTGAAGCTAACTCGTTTGTTTCGCCTGCCGTTAAAGCTAAATCATGTACATCACAAGTATTTGTAGCTAATCCATGTGATTCGCATGAATTTGAAGCTAAATCATGTGTGTCGCATGGATTTGAAGCTGTATCACTTTTATCGCAATTATCTGAAGATAAATCATTTGTTTCTCATGTGTTTAAAGCTAAGCCTCCTACTTCGCATTGATTTGAAGCTAAATCATGTGTAGCGCATGGATTTGAAGCTAACTCGTTTGTTTCGCCTGCATTTGAAGCTAAATCATGTATATCACAAGTATTTGAAGCTAAACCATTTGTTTCGCATTGATTTGAAGATAAGCTTTCTACTTCGCATTGATTTGAAGCTAAATCGATTGTTTCGCCTGCATTTGCAGCTTTATCACATATATCGCAATTATCTGATGATAAATCATATGTTTCTCATGTATTTGAACATAAGCCTTGTACTTCGCATTGATTTGAAGCTGGATCATGTGTTTGGCATGGATTTGAAGCTAACTCGTTTGTTTCGCCTGCCGTTAAAGCTAAATCATGTACATCATAAGTATTTGTAGCTAAACCATGTGTTTCGCATGAATTTAAAGCTAAATGATGTCTTTCGCATTGATTTGAAGCTAACTCTTTTGTTTCGCCTGAATTTGGAGACAAATCATGTATATCACAAGTATTTGAAGCTAAACCGTTTGATTCGCATGGATTTGAAGCTAAGCCTTCTACTTCGCATTGATTTGCAGTTAAATGATGTGTTTCGTTAGGATTTGAAACTAACTCGTTTGTTTCGCATGCAGATGAAGCTAAATCATTTATATCACAAGTATTTGAAGCTAAACCATTTATTTCGCATGGATTTGAAGATAAGCCTTCTACTTCGCACTGATTTCAAGCTAACTCGATTCTTTCACCTGCATTCGAAGCTACATCACTTATATCGCAATTATCTGAAGATAAATCATTTGTTTCTCATGTATTTGAAGCTAAGCCCTCTACTCCGCTTTGATTTGAAGATAAACCACGTGATTCGCATGGACTTGCAACTAACTCGTTTGTATCGCGTGCATTTGAAGCTATATCACTTACATCGTAATTATCTGAAGTTAAATCATTTGTTTCTCATGTATTTGAAGCTAAGGCTTCTACTTCGCATTGATTTGCAGTTAAATGATGTGTTTCGTTAGGATTTGAAACTAACTCGTTTGTTTCGCATGCAGTTGAAGCTAAATCATTTATATCACAAGTATTTGAAGCTAAACCATTGGTTTCGCATGGATTTGAAGATAAGCCTTCTACTTCGCACTGATTTCAAGCTAACTCAATTGTTTCACCTGCATTCGAAGCTACATCACTTATATCGCAATTATCTGAAGATAAATCATTTGCTTCTCTTATATTTGAAGCTAAGCCGTCTATTTCGCATTGATTTAAAGCTAAATCATATGTTTCGCATGGATTTGAGGCTAACTTGTTTGTTTCGCATGCAGTTGAAGCTAAATCATGTACATAACAAGTATTTGAATCTAAACCATTTGTTTGGCATGGATTTGAAGAGAAGCCTCCTACTTCGCATTAATTTGAAGCTAACTCGATTGATTCGACTGCATTTGAATCTATATCACTTTTATCGCAATTATCTGAAGATAAATCATTTGCTTCTCATGTATTTGAAGCTAAGCCGTCTATTTCGCACTGATTTGAAGCTAAATCATATGTTTCGCATGGATTTGAAGCTAACTCGTTTTCTTCGCCTGTATTTGAAGATAAATCATATATATCACAAGTATTTGAAGCTAAACCAAACGCTTCGCATGGATTTGAAGCAAAGCCTTCAACTTCGCATTGATTTGAAGATAAATCATGTGTTTCGCTTAGATTTGAAGCTAACACGTTTGTTTAGCATGCAGTTAAAGCTAAAACATGTACATCACAAGTATCTGGATCTAATTTTTCTGTTTCGCAAGAATATGAAGCTATGAAGCTAATCCATGTGATTCGCATGAATTTGAAGCTAAATCATGTGTGTCGCATGGATTTGAAGCTGTATCACTTATATCGCAATTATCTGAAGGTAAATCATTTGTTTCTCATGTGTTTAAAGCTAAGCCTTCTACTTCGCATTGATTTGAAGCTAAATCATGTGTAGCGCATGGATTTGAAGCTAACTCGTTTGTTTCGCCTGCATTTGAAGCTAAATCATATATATCACAAGTATTTGAATCTAAACCATTTGTTTCGCATTGATTTGAAGATAAGTTTTCTACTTCGCATTGATTTGAAGCTAACTCGATTGTTTCGGCTGCATTTCCAGCTATATCACATATATCGCAATTATCTGATGATAAATCATATGTTTCTCATGTATTTGAACATAAGCCTTGTACTTCGCATTGATTTGAAGCTAAATCATGTGTTTCGCATGGATTTGAAGCTAACTCGTTTTCTTCGCCTGTATTTGAAGATAAATCATATATATCACAAGGATTTGAAGCTAAACCAAACGCTTCGCATGGATTTGAAGCAAAGCCTTCAACTTCGCATTGATTTGAAGATAAATCAGGTGTTTCGCTTAGATTTGAAGCTAACACGTTTGTTTAGCATGCAGTTAAAGCTAAAACATGTACATCACAAGTATCTGGATCTAATTCATCTGTTTCGCAAGAATATGAAGCTATGAAGCTAATCCATGTGATTCGCATGAATTTGAAGCTAAATCATGTGTGTCGCATGGATTTGAAGCTGTATCACTTATATCGCAATTATCTGAAGTTAAATCATTTGTTTCTCATGTGTTTAAAGCTAAGCCTTCTACTTCGCATTGATTTGAAGCTAAATCATGTGTAGCGCATGGATTTGAAGCTAACTCGTTTGTTTCGCCTGCATTTGAAGCTAAATCATATATATCACAAGTATTTGAATCTAAACCATTTGTTTCGCATTGATTTGAAGATAAGTTTTCTACTTCGCATTGATTTGAAGCTAACTCGATTGTTTCGCCTGCATTTGCAGCTATATCACATATATCGCAATTATCTGATGATAAATCATATGTTTCTCATGTATTTGAACATAAGCCTTGTACTTCGCATTGATTTGAAGCTAAATCATGTGTTTCGCATGGATTTGAAGCTAACTCGTTTGTATCGCATGCAGTTGAAGCTAAATCATGTATATCTCAAGTATTTGAAGCTAAACCATCTGTTTCGCATGGATTTGAAGATAAGTCTCCTACTTCGCATTAATTTGAAGCTAACTCGATTGATTCGACTGCATTTGAATCTATATCACTTATCTCGCAATTATCTGTAGATAAATCATTTGCTTCTCATGTATTTGAAGCTAAGCCGTCTATTTCGCACTGATTTGAAGCTAAATCATATGTTTTGCATGGATTTGAAGCTAACTCGTTTTATTCGCCTGTATTTGAAGATAAATCATGTACATCACAAGTATTTGAAGCTAAACCATTCGCTTCGCATGGATTTGCAGAAAAGCCTTCAACTTCGCATTGATATGAAGATAAATCATGTGTTTCGCTTGGATTTGAAGCTAACACGTTTGTTTAGCATGCAGTTGAAGCTAAAACATGTACATCACAAGTATCTGGATCTAATCCACCTGTTTCGCAAGAATATGAAGCTATGAAGCTAATCCATGTGATTCGTATGAATTTGAAGCTAAATCATGTGTTTCGCATGGATTTGAAGCTGTATCACTTATATCGCAATTATCTGAAGATAAATCATTTGTTTCTCACGTATTTGAAGCTAAGCCTTCTACTTCGCATTGATTTGAAGCTAACTCGATTGTTTCGCCCGCATATGAAGCTATATCACTTATATCGCAATTATCTGAAGATAAATCATTTGTTTCTCATGTATTTGAAGATAAGCCTTGTACTGCGCATTGATTTGAAGCTAAATCATGTGTTTCGCATGGATTTGAAGCTATCTCTTTTGTTTCGCCTGCATTTGAAAATAAATCATGTATATCACAAGTATTTGAAGCTAAACCGTTTGATTCGCACGGATTTGAAGCTAAGCGTTCTACTTCGCATTGATTTGCAGCTAAATCATGTGTTTCGCTTGGTTTTGAAGCTAACTCGTTTGTTTCGCTTGCAGTTGAAGCTACATCATGTATAGCACAAGTATTTGAAGGTAAACCATTTGTTTCGCATGGATTTGAAGATAAGCCTTCTACTTCGCATTGATTTGAAGATAAATCATGTGTTTCGCTTGGATTTGAAGCTAACACGTTTGTTTAGCATGCAGTTGAAGCTAAAACATGTACATCACAAGTATCTGGATCTAATCCACCTGTTTCGCAAGAATATGAAGCTATGAAGCTAATCCATGTGATTCGTATGAATTTGAAGCTAGATCATGTGTTTCGCATGGATTTGAAGCTGTATCACTTATATCGCAATTATCTGAAGATAAATCATTTGTTTCTCACGTATTTGAAGCTAAGCCTTCTACATCGCATTGATTTGAAGCTAACTCGATTGTTTCGCCCGCATATGAAGCTATATCACTTATATCGCAATTATCTGAAGATAAATCATTTGTTTCTCATGTATTTGAAGATAAGCCTTGTACTTCGCATTGATTTGAAGCTAAATCATGTGTTTCGCATGGATTTGAAGCTAACTCGCTTGTTTCGCATGCAGTTGAAGCTAAATCATATTTATCACAAGTATCTGAGTATAAACCATGTGTTTCGCATGAATATTAAGCTAAACTATGTGTTTCGCATGAATTTGAAGCGAAATGATGTGTTTCGCATGGATTTGAAGCTATCTCTTTTGTTTCGCCTGCATTTGAAGATAAATCATGTATATCACAAGTATTTGAAGCTAAACCATTTGATTCGCATGGATTTGACATTAAGCCTTCTACTTCGTACTGATTTGAAGCTAAATCATGTGTTTCGTTTGAATTTGAAACTAAGCCTTCTACTTCGCATTGATTTGAAGCTAAATCGTGTGTTTCGCATGAATTTGAAGCTTATTCATGTATTTCACAAGTATTTGAAGCTGAACCATATGTTTTGCGTGAATATTGAGCTAAACCATGTGTTTCCAACGTATTTGAAGCTAAATCATGTGTTTCGCTGTGATTTGAAGCTAACACGTTTGCTTCGCATGCAGTTGAAGCTAAATCATGTTTATCAAAAGTATTAGAAGCTAAACAATTTGTTTCGCATGGATTTGAAGATAAGCCTCCTACTTCGCATTAATTTGAAGCTAACTCGATTGATTCTACTGCATTTGAATCTATATCACTTATATCGCAATTATCTGAAGATAAAGCATTTGCTTCTCATGTATTTGAAGCTAAGTCGTCTATTTCACATTGATTTGAAGCTAAATCATATGTTTCGCACTGATTTGAAGCTAACTCGTTTTTTTCGCCTGTATTTAAAGATAAATCATGTATATCACAAGTATTTGAAGCTAAACCATTTATTTCGAATGAATTTGAAGCTAAGCCTTCTACTTCGCTTTGATTTGAAGCTAAATCATGTGTTTCGCTTGGTTTTGAAGCTAACTCGTTTGTTTCGCATGCAGTTGAAGCTAAATCATGCATATCACAAGTATTTGAAGCTAAACCATTTGTTTCGCATGAATTTGAATCGAAGCCTTCTACTTCGCATTGATTTGAAGCTAAGTCTTCCACTTCGCATTGATTTGGAGGTAAATCATGTGTTTCGCTTGGATTTGAAGCTAACTCGTTTGTTTCGATTGCAGTTGAAGCTAAATCATGTTTATCACACGTATCTGAATATAAACCATCTGTGTCGCATGAATATTGAGCTAAACCATGTATTTCGCATGAATTTGAAGCTAAATGATGTGTTTCGCATGGATATGAAGCTAACTCTTTTGTTTCGCCTGCATTTGAAGATAAATCATGTATATCATAAGTATTTGAAGCTCAACCGTTTTAGTCGCATGGATTTGAAGCTATCCCTTCTACTTCGCATTGATTTGCAGCTAAATCATGTGTTTCGCTGTGATTTGAAGCTATCTCGTTTGTATCGCATGCAGTTGAAGCTAAATCATGTATATCACAAGTATTTGAAGCTAAACCATTCGCTTCGCATGGATTTGAAACACAGCCTTCAACTTCGCATTGATTTGAAGATAAATCATGTGTTTCGCTTGGATTTGAAGCTAACACGTTTGTTGAGCATGCACTTGAAGCTAAAACATGTACATCACAAGTATCTGGATCTAATCCATCTGTTTCGCAAGAATATTAAGCTATAAAGCTAATCCATGTGATTCATATGAATTTGAAGCTAAATCATGTGTTTCGCATGGATTTGAAGCTGTATCACTTATATCACAATTATCTGAAGATAAATCATTTGTTTCTCATGTATTTGAAGCTAAGCCGTCTATTTCGCATTGATTTGAAGCTAAATCATATGTTTCGTATGGATTTGAAGCTAACTCGTTTTTCTCGCCTGTATTTAAAGATAAATCATGTATATCACAAGTATTTGGAGCTAAACCATTCGCTTCGCACGGATTTGAAGCAAAGCCTTCAACTTCGCATTGATTTGAAGATAAATCATGTGTTTCGCTTGGATTTGAAGCTAACACGTTTGTTTAGCATGCAGTTGAAGCTAAAACATGTACATCACAAGTATCTGGATCTAATCCACCTGTTTCGCAAGAATATGAAGCTATGAAGCTAATCCATGTGATTCGTATGAATTTGTAGCTAGATCATGTGTTTCGCATGGATTTGAAGCTGTATCACTTATATCGCAATTATCTGAAGATAAATCATTTGTTTCTCACGTATTTGAAGCTAAGCCTTCTACATCGCATTGATTTGAAGCTAACTCGATTGTTTCGCCCGCATATGAAGCTATATCACTTATATCGCAATTATCTGAAGATAAATCATTTGTTTCTCATGTATTTGAAGATAAGCCTTGTACTTCGCATTGATTTGAATCTAAATCATGTGTCTCGCATGGATTTGAAGCTAACTCGCTTGTTTCGCATGCAGTTGAAGCTAAATCATATTTATCACAAGTATCTGAGTATAAACCATGTGTTTCGCATGAATATTAAGCTAAACTATGTGTTTCGCATGAATTTGAAGCGAAATGATGTGTTTCGCATGGATTTGAAGCTATCCCTTTTGTTTCGCCTGCATTTGAAGATAAATCATGTATATCACAAGTATTTGAAGCTAAACCATTTGATTCGCATGGATTTGACATTAAGCCTTCTACTTCGTACTGATTTGAAGCTAAATCATGTGTTTCGTTTGAATTTGAAACTAAGCCTTCTACTTCGCATTGATTTGCAGCTAAATCATGTGTTTCGCTTGGTTTTGAAGCTAACTCGTTTGTTTCGCTTGCAGTTGAAGCTACATCATGTATTGCACAAGTATTTGAAGCTAAACCATTTGTTTCGAATGAATTTGAAGCTAAGCCTTCTACTTCGCTTTGATTTGAAGCTAAATCATGTGTTTCGCTTGGTTTTGAAGCTAACTCGCTTGTTTCGCATGCAGTTGAATCTAAATCATGCATATCACAAGTATTTGAAGGTAAACCATTTGTTTCGCATGAATTTGAATCGAAGCCTTCTACTTCGCATTGATTTGAAGCTAAGTCTTCCACTTCGCATTGATTTGGAGGTAAATCATGTGTTTCGCTTGGATTTGAAGCTAACTCGTTTGTTTCGATTGCAGTTGAAGCTAAATCATGTTTATCACAAGTATCTGAATATAAACCATCTGTGTCGCATGAATATTGAGCTAAACCATGTATTTCGCATGAATTTGAAGCTAAATGATGTGTTTCGCATGGATATGAAGCTAACTCTTTTGTTTCGCCTGCATTTGAAGATAAATCATGTATATCATAAGTATTTGAAGCTCAACAGTTTTAGTCGCATGGATTTGAAGCTATCCCTTCTACTTCGCATTGATTTGCAGCTAAATCATGTGTTTCGCTGTGATTTGAAGCTAACTCGTTTGTATCGCATGCAGTTGAAGCTAAATCATGTATATCACAAGTATTTGAAGCTAAACCATTCGCTTCGCATGGATTTGAAGCAAAGCCTTCAACTTCGCATTGATTTGAAGAT
This sequence comes from Megalopta genalis, assembly GCF_051020955.1. Taxonomy (NCBI): domain Eukaryota; kingdom Metazoa; phylum Arthropoda; class Insecta; order Hymenoptera; family Halictidae; genus Megalopta; species Megalopta genalis. The sequence goes on along the minus strand of NW_027476432.1, from coordinate 208,535 downwards.
AAATCATGTGTTTCGCATGGATTTGAAGCTGTATCACTTATATCGCAATTATCTGAAGATAAATCATTTGTTTCTCATGTATTTGAAGCTAAGCCGTCTATTTCGCATTGATTTGAAGCTAAATCATATGTTTCGCATGGATTTGTAGCTAACTCGTTTTTTCGCCTGTATTTAAAGATAAATCATGTATATCACAAGTATTTGGAGCTAAACCGTTCGCTTCGCACGGATTTGAAGCAAAGCCTGCAACTTCGCATTGATTTGAAGATAAATCATGTGTTTCGCTTGGATTTGAAGCTATCACGTTTGTTTCGCATGCAGTTGAAGCTAAATCATGTATATCACAAGTATTTGAAACTAAACCATTTGTTTCACATTGATTTGATGATTAGCATTCTACGTCGCATTGATTTGAAGCTAAATCATATGTTTCGCATGGATTTGAAGCTAACTCGTTTTCTTCGCCTGTATTTGAAGATGAATCATATATATCACAAGTATTTGAAGCTAAACCATACGCTTCGCATGGATTTGAAGCAAAGCCTTCAACTTCGCATTGATTTGAAGATAAATCATGTGTTTCGCTTAGATTTGAAGCTAACTCGTTTGTTTCGCATGCTGTTGAAGCTAAATCATGTTTATCACAAGTATCTGAATCTAAACCATCTGTTTCGCAAGAATATGAAGCTAAACCATGTGTTTCGCATGAATTTGAAGCTAAATGATGTGTTTCGCTTGGTTTTGAAGCTAACTCTTTTGTTTCGCCTGCATTTGAAGATAAAGCATGTATATCACGAGTATTTGAAGCTAAACCATTTGATTAGCATGGATTTGAAGCTAAGCCTACTACTTCGCATTGATTTGAAGCTAAATCATGTGTTTCGCTTGGATAAGAAGCTAACTCGTTTGTTTCGCCTGCATTTGAAGCTAAATCATGTATATCACAAGTATTTGAAGCTAAACCATTTGTTTCGGATTGATTTGAAGCTAAGCCTTCTATTTCGCATCGATTTGATGCTAAATCATATGTTTCGCATGGATTTGAAACTAACTCGTTTGTTTCGTCTTCATTTGAAGCTGTTTCATTTATATCGCAAGTGTTTGAAGCTAAACCATTTGTTTCGAATGGATTTGAAGATAAGCCTTCTACTTCGCATTGATTTAAATCTAAATCGTGTGTATGGCATGGATTCGAAGCTATCTCGTTTGTTTCGCCTGCATTTGAAGTTAACTCATGTATATCACAAGTATTTGAAGCTAAAACAATCGCTTCGCATGGGTTTGAAGCAAAACTTTCATCTTCGCATTGATTTGAAGATAAATCATGCGTTTCGCTTGGATTTGAAGCTAACAAGTTTGTTTCGCATGCAGTTGAAGCTAAAACATGTACATCACAATTATCTGGATCTGATCCATCCGTTTCGCAAGAATATGAAGCTATGAAGCTAATCCATGTGATTCGCTTGAATTTGAAGCTAAATCATGTGTTTCGCATGGATTTGAAGCTGCATCACTTATATCGCAATTATCTGTAGATAAATCATTTGTTTCTCATGTGTTTGAAGCTAAGACTTCTACTTCGCATTGATTCGAAGCTAAATCATGTGAATCGCATGAATTTGAAGCTAACTCGTTTGATTCGCATGCAGTTGAAGCTAAATCATGTATATCACGAGTATTTGAAGCTAAACCATTTGTTTCGGATTGATTTGAAACTAAGCCTTCTACTTCGCATTGATTTGATGCTAAATCATATGTTTCGCATGGATTTGAAACTAACTCGTTTGTTTCGTCTTCATTTGAAGCTGTTTCTTTTATATCGCAAGTATTTGAAGCTAAACCATTTGTTTCGGATGGATTTGAAGATAAGCCTACTACTTCGCATTGATTTAAATCCAAATCGTGTGTATGGCATGGATTTGAAGCTGTATCACTTATATCGCAATTATCTGAAGATAAATCATTTGTTTCTCATGTGTTTGAAGCTAAGCCTTCTACTTCGCATTGATTCGAAGCTAAATCATGTGAATCGCACGGATTTGAAGCTAACTCGTTTGATTCGCATGCAGTTGAAGCTAAATCATGTATATCACGAGTATTTGAAGCTAAACCATTTGTTTCGGATTGATTTGAAGCTAAGCCTTCTACTTCGCATTGATTTGATGCTAAATCATATGTTTCGCATGGATTTGAAACTAACTCGTTTGTTTCGTCTTCATTTGAAGCTGTTTCATTTATATCGCAAGTATTTGAAGCTAAACCATTTGTTTCGGATGGATTTGAAGATAAGCCTTCTACTTTGCATTGATTTAAATCTAAATCGTATGTATGGCATGGATTTGAAGCTAACTCGATTGTTTCGCATGCTGTTGAAGCTAAATCATGTTTATCACAAGTATCTGAATCTAAACCATCTGTTTCGCAAGAATATGAAGCTAAACCATGTGTTTCGCATGAATTTGAAGCTAAATGATGTGTTTCGCTTGGTTTTGAAGCTAACTCTTTTGTTTCGCCTGCATTTGAAGATAAATCATGTATAGCACAAGTATTTGAAGCTAAACCATTTGTTTCGCATGGATTTGAAGATAAGCCTTCTACTTCGCATTGATTTGAAGCTAACTCGATTGTTTCACCTGCATTTGAAGCTATATCACTTATATCGCAATTATCTGAAGATAAATCATTTGTTTCTCATGTATTTGAAGCTAAGTCTTCCACTTCGCTTTGATTTGAACCTAAATAATGTGTTTCGCTTCGATTTGAAGGTAAAGCGTTTGTTTCGCATGCAGCTGAAGCTGAATCATGTATATCACAAGTATTTGAAGCTAAACCATTTGTTTCGCATGAATTTGAAGCTAAGCCTTCTACTTCGCTTTGATTTGAAGCTAAATCATGTGTTTCGCTTGGTTTTGAAGCTAACTCGTTTGATTCGCATGCAGTTGAAGCTAAATCATGTATATCACGAGTATTTGAAGCTAAACCATTTGTTTCGGATTGATTTGAAGCTAAGCCTTCTACTTCGCATTGATTTGATGCTAAATCATATGTTTCACATGGATTTGAAACTAACTCGATTGTTTCGTCTTCATTTGAAGCTGTTTCATTTATATCGCAAGTATTTGAAGCTAAACCATTTGTTTCGGATGGATTTGAAGATAAGCCTTCTACTTTGCATTGATTTAAATCTAAATCGTATGTATGGCATGGATTTGAAGCTAACTCGATTGTTTCGCATGCTGTTGAAGCTAAATCATGTTTATCACAAGTATCTGAATCTAAACCATCTGTTTCGCAAGAATATGAAGCTAAACCATGTGTTTCGCATGAATTTGAAGCTAAATGATGTGTTTCGCTTGGTTTTGAAGCTAACTCTTTTGTTTCGCCTGCATTTGAAGATAAATCATGTATATCATAAGTATTTGAAGCTCAACCGTTTTAGTCGCATGGATTTGAAGCTATCCCTTCTACTTCGCATTGATTTGCAGCTAAATCATGTGTTTCGCTGTGATTTGAAGCTAACTCGTTTGTATCGCATGCAGTTGAAGCTAAATCATGTATATCACAAGTATTTGAAGCTAAACCATTCGCTTCGCATGGATTTGAAGCACAGCCTTCAACTTCGCATTGATTTGAAGATAAATCATGTGTTTCGCTTGGATTTGAAGCTAACACGTTTGTTGAGCATGCACTTGAAGCTAAAACATGTACATCACAAGTATCTGGATCTAATCCATCTGTTTCGCAAGAATATTAAGCTATAAAGCTAATCCATGTGATTCATATGAATTTGAAGCTAAATCATGTGTTTCGCATGGATTTGAAGCTGTATCACTTATATCACAATTATCTGAAGATAAATCATTTGTTTCTCATGTATTTGAAGCTAAGCCGTCTATTTCGCATTGATTTGAAGCTAAATCATATGTTTCGTATGGATTTGAAGCTAACTCGTTTTTCTCGCCTGTATTTAAAGATAAATCATGTATATCACAAGTATTTGGAGCTAAACCATTCGCTTCGCACGGATTTGAAGCAAAGCCTTCAACTTCGCATTGATTTGAAGATAAATCATGTGTTTCGCTTAGATTTGAAGCTAACACGTTTGTTTAGCATGCAGTTAAAGCTAAAACATGTACATCACAAGTATCTGGATCTAATTCATCTGTTTCGCAAGAATATGAAGCTATGAAGCTAATCCATGTGATTCGCATGAATTTGAAGCTAAATCATGTGTGTCGCATGGATTTGAAGCTGTATCACTTATATCGCAATTATCTGAAGATAAATCATTTGTTTCTCATGTGTTTAAAGCTAAGCCTTCTACTTCGCATTGATTTGAAGCTAAATCATGTGTAGCGCATGGATTTGAAGCTAACTCGTTTGTTTCGCCTGCATTTGAAGCTAAATCATATATATCACAAGTATTTGAATCTAAACCATTTGTTTCGCATTGATTTGAAGATAAGTCTTCTACTTCGCATTGATTTGAAGCTAACTCGATTGTTTCGCCTGCATTTGCAGCTATATCACATATATCGCAATTATCTGATGATAAATCATATGTTTCTCATGTATTTGAACATAAGCCTTGTACTTCGCATTGATTTGAAGCTAAATCATACGTTTCGCATGGATTTGAAGCTAACTCGTTTGTATCGCATGCAGTTGAAGCTAAATCATGTATATCTCAAGTATTTGAAGCTAAACCATCTGTTTCGCATGGATTTGAAGATATGTCTCCTACTTCGCATTAATTTGAAGCTAACTCGATTGATTCGACTGCATTTGAATCTATATCACTTATCTCGCAATTATCTGTAGATAAATCATTTGCTTCTCATGTATTTGAAGCTAAGCCGTCTATTTCGCACTGATTTGAAGCTAAATCATATGTTTTGCATGGATTTGAAGCTAACTCGTTTTATTCGCCTGTATTTGAAGATAAATCATGTACATCACAAGTATTTGAAGCTAAACCATTCGCTTCGCATGGATTTGCAGAAAAGCCTTCAACTTCGCATTGATATGAAGATAAATCATGTGTTTCGCTTGGATTTGAAGCTAACACGTTTGTTTAGCATGCAGTTGAAGCTAAAACATGTACATCACAAGTATCTGGATCTAATCCACCTGTTTCGCAAGAATATGAAGCTATGAAGCTAATCCATGTGATTCGTATGAATTTGAAGCTAAATCATGTGTTTCGCATGGATTTGAAGCTGTATCACTTATATCGCAATTATCTGAAGATAAATCATTTGTTTCTCACGTATTTGAAGCTAAGCCTTCTACTTCGCATTGATTTGAAGCTAACTCGATTGTTTCGCCCGCATATGAAGCTATATCACTTATATCGCAATTATCTGAAGATAAATCATTTGTTTCTCATGTATTTGAAGATAAGCCTTGTACTGCGCATTGATTTGAAGCTAAATCATGTGTTTCGCATGGATTTGAAGCGAACTCGTTTGTTTCGCATGCAGTTGAAGCTAAATCATATTTATCACAAGTATCTGACTATAAACCATGTGTTTCGCATGAATATTAAGCTAAAATATGTGTTTCGCATGAGTTTGAAGCGAAATGATGTGTTTCGCATGGATTTGAAGCTATCTCTTTTGTTTCGCCTGCATTTGAAGATAAATCATGTATATCACAAGTATTTGATGCTAAACCGTTTGATTCGCACGGATTTGAAGCTAAGCGTTCTACTTCGCATTGATTTGCAGCTAAATCATGTGTTTCGCTTGGTTTTGAAGCTAACTCGTTTGTTTCGCTTGCAGTTGAAGCTACATCATGTATAGCACAAGTATTTGAAGGTAAACCATTTGTTTCGCATGGATTTGAAGATAAGCCTTCTACTTCGCATTGATTTGAAGATAAATCATGTGTTTCGCTTGGATTTGAAGCTAACACGTTTGTTTAGCATGCAGTTGAAGCTAAAACATGTACATCACAAGTATCTGGATCTAATCCACCTGTTTCGCAAGAATATGAAGCTATGAAGCTAATCCATGTGATTCGTATGAATTTGAAGCTAGATCATGTGTTTCGCATGGATTTGAAGCTGTATCACTTATATCGCAATTATCTGAAGATAAATCATTTGTTTCTCACGTATTTGAAGCTAAGCCTTCTACATCGCATTGATTTGAAGCTAACTCGATTGTTTCGCCCGCATATGAAGCTATATCACTTATATCGCAATTATCTGAAGATAAATCATTTGTTTCTCATGTATTTGAAGATAAGCCTTGTACTTCGCATTGATTTGAATCTAAATCATGTGTTTCGCATGGATTTGAAGCTAACTCGCTTGTTTCGCATGCAGTTGAAGCTAAATCATATTTATCACAAGTATCTGAGTATAAACCATGTGTTTCGCATGAATATTAAGCTAAACTATGTGTTTCGCATGAATTTGAAGCGAAATGATGTGTTTCGCATGGATTTGAAGCTATCCCTTTTGTTTCGCCTGCATTTGAAGATAAATCATGTATATCACAAGTATTTGAAGCTAAACCATTTGATTCGCATGGATTTGACATTAAGCCTTCTACTTCGTACTGATTTGAAGCTAAATCATGTGTTTCGTTTGAATTTGAAACTAAGCCTTCTACTTCGCATTGATTTGCAGCTAAATCATGTGTTTCGCTTGGTTTTGAAGCTAACTCGTTTGTTTCGCTTGCAGTTGAAGCTACATCATGTATAGCACAAGTATTTGAAGCTAAACCATTTGTTTCGAATGAATTTGAAGCTAAGCCTTCTACTTCGCTTTGATTTGAAGCTAAATCATGTGTTTCGCTTGGTTTTGAAGCTAACTCGTTTGTTGAGCATGCACTTGAAGCTAAAACATGTACATCACAAGTATCTGGATCTAATCCATCTGTTTCGCAAGAATATTAAGCTATAAAGCTAATCCATGTGATTCATATGAATTTGAAGCTAAATCATGTGTTTCGCATGGATTTGAAGCTGTATCACTTATATCACAATTATCTGAAGATAAATCATTTGTTTCTCATGTATTTGAAGCTAAGCCGTCTATTTCGCATTGATTTGAAGCTAAATCATATGTTTCGTATGGATTTGAAGCTAACTCGTTTTTCTCGCCTGTATTTAAAGATAAATCATGTATATCACAAGTATTTGGAGCTAAACCATTCGCTTCGCACGGATTTGAAGCAAAGCCTTCAACTTCGCATTGATTTGAAGATAAATCATGTGTTTCGCTTAGATTTGAAGCTAACACGTTTGTTTAGCATGCAGTTAAAGCTAAAACATGTACATCACAAGTATCTGGATCTAATTCATCTGTTTCGCAAGAATATGAAGCTATGAAGCTAATCCATGTGATTCGCATGAATTTGAAGCTAAATCATGTGTGTCGCATGGATTTGAAGCTGTATCACTTATATCGCAATTATCTGAAGATAAATCATTTGTTTCTCATGTGTTTAAAGCTAAGCCTTCTACTTCGCATTGATTTGAAGCTAAATCATGTGTAGCGCATGGATTTGAAGCTAACTCGTTTGTTTCGCCTGCATTTGAAGCTAAATCATATATATCACAAGTATTTGAATCTAAACCATTTGTTTCGCATTGATTTGAAGATAAGTCTTCTACTTCGCATTGATTTGAAGCTAACTCGATTGTTTCGCCTGCATTTGCAGCTATATCACATATATCGCAATTATCTGATGATAAATCATATGTTTCTCATGTATTTGAACATAAGCCTTGTACTTCGCATTGATTTGAAGCTAAATCATGCGTTTCGCATGGATTTGAAGCTAACTCGTTTGTATCGCATGCAGTTGAAGCTAAATCATGTATATCTCAAGTATTTGAAGCTAAACCATCTGTTTCGCATGGATTTGAAGATATGTCTCCTACTTCGCATTAATTTGAAGCTAACTCGATTGATTCGACTGCATTTGAATCTATATCACTTATCTCGCAATTATCTGTAGATAAATCATTTGCTTCTCATGTATTTGAAGCTAAGCCGTCTATTTCGCACTGATTTGAAGCTAAATCATATGTTTTGCATGGATTTGAAGCTAACTCGTTTTATTCGCCTGTATTTGAAGATAAATCATGTACATCACAAGTATTTGAAGCTAAACCATTCGCTTCGCATGGATTTGCAGAAAAGCCTTCAACTTCGCATTGATATGAAGATAAATCATGTGTTTCGCTTGGATTTGAAGCTAACACGTTTGTTTAGCATGCAGTTGAAGCTAAAACATGTACATCACAAGTATCTGGATCTAATCCACCTGTTTCGCAAGAATATGAAGCTATGAAGCTAATCCATGTGATTCGTATGAATTTGAAGCTAAATCATGTGTTTCGCATGGATTTGAAGCTGTATCACTTATATCGCAATTATCTGAAGATAAATCATTTGTTTCTCACGTATTTGAAGCTAAGCCTTCTACTTCGCATTGATTTGAAGCTAACTCGATTGTTTCGCCCGCATATGAAGCTATATCACTTATATCGCAATTATCTGAAGATAAATCATTTGTTTCTCATGTATTTGAAGATAAGCCTTGTACTGCGCATTGATTTGAAGCTAAATCATGTGTTTCGCATGGATTTGAAGCGAACTCGTTTGTTTCGCATGCAGTTGAAGCTAAATCATATTTATCACAAGTATCTGACTATAAACCATGTGTTTCGCATGAATATTAAGCTAAAATATGTGTTTCGCATGAGTTTGAAGCGAAATGATGTGTTTCGCATGGATTTGAAGCTATCTCTTTTGTTTCGCCTGCATTTGAAGATAAATCATGTATATCACAAGTATTTGATGCTAAACCGTTTGATTCGCACGGATTTGAAGCTAAGCGTTCTACTTCGCATTGATTTGCAGCTAAATCATGTGTTTCGCTTGGTTTTGAAGCTAACTCGTTTGTTTCGCTTGCAGTTGAAGCTACATCATGTATAGCACAAGTATTTGAAGGTAAACCATTTGTTTCGCATGGATTTGAAGATAAGCCTTCTACTTCGCATTGATTTGAAGATAAATCATGTGTTTCGCTTGGATTTGAAGCTAACACGTTTGTTTAGCATGCAGTTGAAGCTAAAACATGTACATCACAAGTATCTGGATCTAATCCACCTGTTTCGCAAGAATATGAAGCTATGAAGCTAATCCATGTGATTCGTATGAATTTGAAGCTAGATCATGTGTTTCGCATGGATTTGAAGCTGTATCACTTATATCGCAATTATCTGAAGATAAATCATTTGTTTCTCACGTATTTGAAGCTAAGCCTTCTACATCGCATTGATTTGAAGCTAACTCGATTGTTTCGCCCGCATATGAAGCTATATCACTTATATCGCAATTATCTGAAGATAAATCATTTGTTTCTCATGTATTTGAAGATAAGCCTTGTACTTCGCATTGATTTGAATCTAAATCATGTGTTTCGCATGGATTTGAAGCTAACTCGCTTGTTTCGCATGCAGTTGAAGCTAAATCATATTTATCACAAGTATCTGAGTATAAACCATGTGTTTCGCATGAATATTAAGCTAAACTATGTGTTTCGCATGAATTTGAAGCGAAATGATGTGTTTCGCATGGATTTGAAGCTATCCCTTTTGTTTCGCCTGCATTTGAAGATAAATCATGTATATCACAAGTATTTGAAGCTAAACCATTTGATTCGCATGGATTTGACATTAAGCCTTCTACTTCGTACTGATTTGAAGCTAAATCATGTGTTTCGTTTGAATTTGAAACTAAGCCTTCTACTTCGCATTGATTTGCAGCTAAATCATGTGTTTCGCTTGGTTTTGAAGCTAACTCGTTTGTTTCGCTTGCAGTTGAAGCTACATCATGTATAGCACAAGTATTTGAAGCTAAACCATTTGTTTCGAATGAATTTGAAGCTAAGCCTTCTACTTCGCTTTGATTTGAAGCTAAATCATGTGTTTCGCTTGGTTTTGAAGCTAACTCGTTTGTTTCGCATGCAGTTGAATCTAAATCATGCATATCACAAGTATTTGAAGGTAAACCATTTGTTTCTCATGAATTTGAATCGAAGCCTTCTACTTCGCATTGATTTGAAGCTAAGTCTTCCACTTCGCATTGATTTGGAGGTAAATCATGTGTTTCGCTTGGATTTGAAGCTAACTCGTTTGTTTCGATTGCAGTTGAAGCTAAATCATGTTTATCACAAGTATCTGAATATAAACCATCTGTGTCGCATGAATATTGAGCTAAACCATGTATTTCGCATGAATTTGAAGCTAAATGATGTGTTTCGCATGGATATGAAGCTAACTCTTTTGTTTCGCCTGCATTTGAAGATAAATCATGTATATCATAAGTATTTGAAGCTCAACCGTTTTAGTCGCATGGATTTGAAGCTATCCCTTCTACTTCGCATTGATTTGCAGCTAAATCATGTGTTTCGCTGTGATTTGAAGCTAACTCGTTTGTATCGCATGCAGTTGAAGCTAAATCATGTATATCACAAGTATTTGAAGCTAAACCATTCGCTTCGCATGGATTTGAAGCAAAGCCTTCAACTTCGCATTGATTTGAAGATAAATCATGTGTTTCGCATGGATTTGAAGCTGTATCACTTATATCGCAATTATCTGAAGATAAATCATTTGTTTCTCATGTATTTGAAGCTAAGCCGTCTATTTCGCATTGATTTGAAGCTAAATCATATGTTTCGCATGGATTTGAAGCTAACTCGTTTTTTCGCCTGTATTTAAAGATAAATCATGTATATCACAAGTATTTGGAGCTAAACCGTTCGCTTCGCACGGATTTGAAGCAAAGCCTGCAACTTCGCATTGATTTGAAGATAAATCATGTGTTTCGCTTGGATTTGAAGCTATCACGTTTGTTTCGCATGCAGTTGAAGCTAAATCATGTATATCACAAGTATTTGAAACTAAACCATTTGTTTCACATTGATTTGATGATTAGCATTCTACGTCGCATTGATTTGAAGCTAAATCATATGTTTCGCATGGATTTGAAGCTAACTCGTTTTCTTCGCCTGTATTTGAAGATTAATCATATATATCACAAGTATTTGAAGCTAAACCATACGCTTCGCATGGATTTGAAGCAAAGCCTTCAACTTCGCATTGATTTGAAGATAAATCATGTGTTTCGCTTAGATTTGAAGCTAACTCGTTTGTTTCGCATGCTGTTGAAGCTAAATCATGTTTATCACAAGTATCTGAATCTAAACCATCTGTTTCGCAAGAATATGAAGCTAAACCATGTGTTTCGCATGAATTTGAAGCTAAATGATGTGTTTCGCTTGGTTTTGAAGCTAACTCTTTTGTTTCGCCTGCATTTGAAGATAAATCATGTATATCACGAGTATTTGAAGCTAAACCATTTGATTAGCTTGGATTTGAAGCTAAGCCTACTACTTCGTATTGATTTGAAGCTAAATCATGTGTTTCGCTTGGATAAGAAGCTAACTCGTTTGTTTCGCCTGCATTTGAAGCTAAATCATGTATATCACAAGTCTTTGAAGCTAAACCATTTGATTCGCGGCTATTTGACCCTAAGCCTTCCAATTCGCATTGATTTGAAGCTAAATCATATGTTTCGCATGGATTTGAAGCTAACTCGTTTTCTTCGCCTGTATTTGAAGATAAATCATGTATATCACAAGTATTTGAAGCTAAACCATTTGTTTCGGATTGATTTGAAGCTAAGCCTTCTATTTCGCATCGATTTGATGCTAAATCATATGTTTCGCATGGATTTGAAACTAACTCGTTTGTTTCGTCTTCATTTGAAGCTGTTTCATTTATATCGCAAGTGTTTGAAGCTAAACCATTTGTTTCGAATGGATTTGAAGATAAGCCTTCTACTTCGCATTGATTTAAATCTAAATCGTGTGTATGGCATGGATTCGAAGCTATCTCGTTTGTTTCGCCTGCATTTGAAGTTAAATCATGTATATCACAAGTATTTGAAGCTAAAACAATCGATTCGCATGGGTTTGAAGCAAAACTTTCATCTTCGCATTGATTTGAAGATAAATCATGCGTTTCGCTTGGATTTGAAGCTAACAAGTTTGTTTCGCATGCAGTTGAAGCTAAAATATGTACATCACAATTATCTGGATCTGATCCATCCGTTTCGCAAGAATATGAAGCTATGAAGCTAATCCATGTGATTCGCTTGAATTTGAAGCTAAATCATGTGTTTCGCATGGATTTGAAGCTGCATCACTTATATCGCAATTATCTGTAGATAAATCATTTGTTTCTCATGTGTTTGAAGCTAAGCCTTCTACTTCGCATTGATTCGAAGCTAAATCATGTGAATCGCATGGATTTGAAGCTAACTCGTTTGATTCGCATGCAGTTGAAGCTAAATCATGTATATCACGAGTATTTGAAGCTAAACGATTTGTTTCGGATTGATTTGAAACTAAGCCTTCTACTTCGCATTGATTTGATGCTAAATCATATGTTTCGCATGGATTTGAAACTAACTCGTTTGTTTCGTCTTCATTTGAAGCTGTTTCTTTTATATCGCAAGTATTTGAAGCTAAACCATTTGTTTCGGATGGATTTGAAGATAAGCCTACTACTTCGCATTGATTTAAATCCAAATCGTGTGTATGGCATGGATTTGAAGCTGTATCACTTATATCGCAATTATCTGAAGATAAATCATTTGTTTCTCATGTGTTTGAAGCTAAGCCTTCTACTTCGCATTGATTCGAAGCTAAATCATGTGAATCGCACGGATTTGAAGCTAACTCGTTTGATTCGCATGCAGTTGAAGCTAAATCATGTATATCACGAGTATTTGAAGCTAAACCATTTGTTTCGGATTGATTTGAAGCTAAGCATTCTACTTCGCATTGATTTGATGCTAAATCATATGTTTCGCATGGATTTGAAACTAACTCGTTTGTTTCGTCTTCATTTGAAGCTGTTTCATTTATATCGCAAGTATTTGAAGCTAAACCATTTGTTTCGGATGGATTTGAAGATAAGCCTTCTACTTTGCATTGATTTAAATCTAAATCGTATGTATGGCATGGATTTGAAGCTAACTCGATTGTTTCGCATGCTGTTGAAGCTAAATCATGTTTATCACAAGTATCTGAATCTAAACCATCTGTTTCGCAAGAATATGAAGCTAAACCATGTGTTTCGCATGAATTTGAAGCTAAATCATGTGTTTCGCTTGGTTTTGAAGCTAACTCGTTTGTTTCGCTTGCAGTTGAAGCTACATCATGTATAGCACAAGTATTTGAAGGTAAACCATTTGTTTCGCATGGATTTGAAGATAAGCCTTCTACTTCGCATTGATTTGAAGATAAATCATGTGTTTCGCTTGGATTTGAAGCTAACACGTTTGTTTAGCATGCAGTTGAAGCTAAAACATGTACATCACAAGTATCTGGATCTAATCCACCTGTTTCGCAAGAATATGAAGCTATGAAGCTAATCCATGTGATTCGTATGAATTTGAAGCTAGATCATGTGTTTCGCATGGATTTGAAGCTGTATCACTTATATCGCAATTATCTGAAGATAAATCATTTGTTTCTCACGTATTTGAAGCTAAGCCTTCTACATCGCATTGATTTGAAGCTAACTCGATTGTTTCGCCCGCATATGAAGCTATATCACTTATATCGCAATTATCTGAAGATAAATCATTTGTTTCTCATGTATTTGAAGATAAGCCTTGTACTTCGCATTGATTTGAATCTAAATCATGTGTTTCGCATGGATTTGAAGCTAACTCGCTTGTTTCGCATGCAGTTGAAGCTAAATCATATTTATCACAAGTATCTGAGTATAAACCATGTGTTTCGCATGAATATTAAGCTAAACTATGTGTTTCGCATGAATTTGAAGCGAAATGATGTGTTTCGCATGGATTTGAAGCTATCCCTTTTGTTTCGCCTGCATTTGAAGATAAATCATGTATATCACAAGTATTTGAAGCTAAACCATTTGATTCGCATGGATTTGACATTAAGCCTTCTACTTCGTACTGATTTGAAGCTAAATCATGTGTTTCGTTTGAATTTGAAACTAAGCCTTCTACTTCGCATTGATTTGCAGCTAAATCATGTGTTTCGCTTGGTTTTGAAGCTAACTCGTTTGTTTCGCTTGCAGTTGAAGCTACATCATGTATAGCACAAGTATTTGAAGCTAAACCATTTGTTTCGAATGAATTTGAAGCTAAGCCTTCTACTTCGCTTTGATTTGAAGCTAAATCATGTGTTTCGCTTGGTTTTGAAGCTAACTCGTTTGTTTCGCATGCAGTTGAATCTAAATCATGCATATCACAAGTATTTGAAGGTAAACCATTTGTTTCTCATGAATTTGAATCGAAGCCTTCTACTTCGCATTGATTTGAAGCTAAGTCTTCCACTTCGCATTGATTTGGAGGTAAATCATGTGTTTCGCTTGGATTTGAAGCTAACTCGTTTGTTTCGATTGCAGTTGAAGCTAAATCATGTTTATCACAAGTATCTGAATATAAACCATCTGTGTCGCATGAATATTGAGCTAAACCATGTATTTCGCATGAATTTGAAGCTAAATGATGTGTTTCGCATGGATATGAAGCTAACTCTTTTGTTTCGCCTGCATTTGAAGATAAATCATGTATATCATAAGTATTTGAAGCTCAACCGTTTTAGTCGCATGGATTTGAAGCTATCCCTTCTACTTCGCATTGATTTGCAGCTAAATCATGTGTTTCGCTGTGATTTGAAGCTAACTCGTTTGTATCGCATGCAGTTGAAGCTAAATCATGTATATCACAAGTATTTGAAGCTAAACCATTCGCTTCGCATGGATTTGAAGCAAAGCCTTCAACTTCGCATTGATTTGAAGATAAATCATGTGTTTCGCATGGATTTGAAGCTGTATCACTTATATCGCAATTATCTGAAGATAAATCATTTGTTTCTCATGTATTTGAAGCTAAGCCGTCTATTTCGCATTGATTTGAAGCTAAATCATATGTTTCGCATGGATTTGAAGCTAACTCGTTTTTTCGCCTGTATTTAAAGATAAATCATGTATATCACAAGTATTTGGAGCTAAACCGTTCGCTTCGCACGGATTTGAAGCAAAGCCTGCAACTTCGCATTGATTTGAAGATAAATCATGTGTTTCGCTTGGATTTGAAGCTATCACGTTTGTTTCGCATGCAGTTGAAGCTAAATCATGTATATCACAAGTATTTGAAACTAAACCATTTGTTTCACATTGATTTGATGATTAGCATTCTACGTCGCATTGATTTGAAGCTAAATCATGTGTTTCGCTTAGATTTGAAGCTAACTCGTTTGTTTCGCATGCTGTTGAAGCTAAATCATGTTTATCACAAGTATCTGAATCTAAACCATCTGTTTCGCAAGAATATGAAGCTAAACCATGTGTTTCGCATGAATTTGAAGCTAAATGATGTGTTTCGCTTGGTTTTGAAGCTAACTCTTTTGTTTCGCCTGCATTTGAAGATAAATCATGTATATCACGAGTATTTGAAGCTAAACCATTTGATTAGCTTGGATTTGAAGCTAAGCCTACTACTTCGTATTGATTTGAAGCTAAATCATGTGTTTCGCTTGGATAAGAAGCTAACTCGTTTGTTTCGCCTGCATTTGAAGCTAAATCATGTATATCACAAGTCTTTGAAGCTAAACCATTTGATTCGCGGCTATTTGAACCTAAGCCTTCCAATTCGCATTGATTTGAAGCTAAATCATATGTTTCGCATGGATTTGAAGCTAACTCGTTTTCTTCGCCTGTATTTGAAGATAAATCATGTATATCACAAGTATTTGAAGCTAAACCATTTGTTTCGGATTGATTTGAAGCTAAGCCTTCTATTTCGCATCGATTTGATGCTAAATCATATGTTTCGCATGGATTTGAAACTAACTCGTTTGTTTCGTCTTCATTTGAAGCTGTTTCATTTATATCGCAAGTGTTTGAAGCTAAACCATTTGTTTCGAATGGATTTGAAGATAAGCCTTCTACTTCGCATTGATTTAAATCTAAATCGTGTGTATGGCATGGATTCGAAGCTATCTCGTTTGTTTCGCCTGCATTTGAAGTTAAATCATGTATATCACAAGTATTTGAAGCTAAAACAATCGATTCGCATGGGTTTGAAGCAAAACTTTCATCTTCGCATTGATTTGAAGATAAATCATGCGTTTCGCTTGGATTTGAAGCTAACAAGTTTGTTTCGCATGCAGTTGAAGCTAAAATATGTACATCACAATTATCTGGATCTGATCCATCCGTTTCGCAAGAATATGAAGCTATGAAGCTAATCCATGTGATTCGCTTGAATTTGAAGCTAAATCATGTGTTTCGCATGGATTTGAAGCTGCATCACTTATATCGCAATTATCTGTAGATAAATCATTTGTTTCTCATGTGTTTGAAGCTAAGCCTTCTACTTCGCATTGATTCGAAGCTAAATCATGTGAATCGCATGGATTTGAAGCTAACTCGTTTGATTCGCATGCAGTTGAAGCTAAATCATGTATATCACGAGTATTTGAAGCTAAACGATTTGTTTCGGATTGATTTGAAACTAAGCCTTCTACTTCGCATTGATTTGATGCTAAATCATATGTTTCGCATGGATTTGAAACTAACTCGTTTGTTTCGTCTTCATTTGAAGCTGTTTCTTTTATATCGCAAGTATTTGAAGCTAAACCATTTGTTTCGGATGGATTTGAAGATAAGCCTACTACTTCGCATTGATTTAAATCCAAATCGTGTGTATGGCATGGATTTGAAGCTGTATCACTTATATCGCAATTATCTGAAGATAAATCATTTGTTTCTCATGTGTTTGAAGCTAAGCCTTCTACTTCGCATTGATTCGAAGCTAAATCATGTGAATCGCACGGATTTGAAGCTAACTCGTTTGATTCGCATGCAGTTGAAGCTAAATCATGTATATCACGAGTATTTGAAGCTAAACCATTTGTTTCGGATTGATTTGAAGCTAAGCATTCTACTTCGCATTGATTTGATGCTAAATCATATGTTTCGCATGGATTTGAAACTAACTCGTTTGTTTCGTCTTCATTTGAAGCTGTTTCATTTATATCGCAAGTATTTGAAGCTAAACCATTTGTTTCGGATGGATTTGAAGATAAGCCTTCTACTTTGCATTGATTTAAATCTAAATCGTATGTATGGCATGGATTTGAAGCTAACTCGATTGTTTCGCATGCTGTTGAAGCTAAATCATGTTTATCACAAGTATCTGAATCTAAACCATCTGTTTCGCAAGAATATGAAGCTAAACCATGTGTTTCGCATGAATTTGAAGCTAAATGATGTGTTTCGCTTGGTTTTGAAGCTAACTCTTTTGTTTCGCCTGCATTTGAAGATAAATCATGTATAGCACAAGTATTTGAAGCTAAACCATTTGTTTCGCATGGATTTGAAGATAAGCCTTCTACTTCGCATTGATTTGAAGCTAACTCGATTGTTTCACCTGCATTTGAAGCTATATCACTTATAGCGCAATTATCTGAAGATAAATCATTTGTTTCTCATGTATTTGAAGCTAAGTCTTCCACTTCGCTTTGATTTGAACCTAAATAATGTGTTTCGCTTCGATTTGAAGGTAAAGCGTTTGTTTCGCATGCAGCTGAAGCTGAATCATGTATATCACAAGTATTTGAAGCTAAACCATTTGTTTCGCATGAATTTGAAGCTAAGCCTTCTACTTCGCTTTGATTTGAAGCTAAATCATGTGTTTCGCTTGGTTTTGAAGCTAACTCGTTTGATTCGCATGCAGTTGAAGCTAAATCATGTATATCACGAGTATTTGAAGCTAAACCATTTGTTTCGGATTGATTTGAAGCTAAGCCTTCTACTTCGCATTGATTTGATGCTAAATCATATGTTTCACATGGATTTGAAACTAACTCGTTTGTTTCGTCTTCATTTGAAGCTGTTTCATTTATATCGCAAGTATTTGAAGCTAAACCATTTGTTTCGGATGGATTTGAAGATAAGCCTTCTACTTTGCATTGATTTAAATCTAAATCGTATGTATGGCATGGATTTGAAGCTAACTCGATTGTTTCGCATGCTGTTGAAGCTAAATCATGTTTATCACAAGTATCTGAATCTAAACCATCTGTTTCGCAAGAATATGAAGCTAAACCATGTGTTTCGCATGAATTTGAAGCTAAATGATGTGTTTCGCTTGGTTTTGAAGCTAACTCTTTTGTTTCGCCTGCATTTGAAGATAAATCATGTATAGCACAAGTATTTGAAGCAAAACCATTTGTTTCGCATGGATTTGAAGATAAGCCTTCTACTTCGCATTGATTTGAAGCTAACTCGATTGTTTCGCCTGCATTTGAAGCTATATCACTTATATCGCAATTATCTGAAGATAAATCATTTGTTTCTCATGTATTTGAAGCTAAGTCTTCCACTTCGCTTTGATTTGAACCTAAATAATGTGTTTCGCTTCGATTTGAAGGTAAAGCGTTTGTTTCGCATGCAGCTGAAGCTGAATCATGTATATCACAAGTATTTGAAGCTAAACCATTTGTTTCGCATGAATTTGATGCTAAGCCTTCTACTTCGCTTTGATTTGAAGCTAAATCATTTGTTTCGCTCGGTTTTGAAGCTAACTCGTTTGATTCGCATGCAGTTGAAGCTAAATCATGTATATCACGAGTATTTGAAGCTAAACCATTTGTTTCGGATTGATTTGAAGCTAAGCCTTCTACTTCGCATTGATTTGATGCTAAATCATATGTTTCGCATGGATTTGAAACTAACTCGTTTGTTTCGTCTTCATTTGAAGCTGTTTCATTTATATCGCAAGTATTTGAAGCTAAACCATTTGTTTCGGATGGATTTGAAGATAAGCCTTCTACTTTGCATTGATTTAAATCTAAATCGTATGTATGGCATGGATTTGAAGCTAACTCGATTGTTTCGCATGCTGTTGAAGCTAAATCATGTTTATCACAAGTATCTGAATCTAAACCATCTGTTTCGCAAAGATATGAAGCTAAACCATGTGTTTCGCATGAATTTGAAGCTAAATAATGTGTTTCGCTTGGTTTTGAAGCTAACTCTTTTGTTTCGCCTGCATTTGAAGATAAATTATGTATAGCACAAGTATTTGAAGCTAAACCATTTGTTACGCATGGATTTGAAGATAAGCCTTCTACTTCGCATTGATTTGAAGCTAACTCGATTGTTTCGCCTGCATTTGAAGCTATATCACTTATATCGCAATTATCTGAAGATAAATCATTTGTTTCTCATGCATTTGAAGCTAAGTCTTCCACTTCGCTTTGATTTGAACCTAAATAATGTGTTTCGCTTCTATTTGAAGGTAAAGCGTTTGTTTCGCATGCAGTTGAAGCTAAATCATGTATATCACAAGTATTTTAATCTAAACCATTTGTTTCGCATTGATTTGAAGATAAGCTTTCTACTTCGCATTGATTTGAAGCTAAATCGATTGTTTCGCCTGCATTTGCAGCTTTATCACATATATCGCAATTATCTGATGATAAATCATATGTTTCTCATGTATTTGAACATAAGCCTTGTACTTCGCATTAATTTAAATCTGAATCATGTGTTTCGCATGGATTTGAAGCTAACTCGTTTGTTTCGCTTGCCGTTAAAGCTAAATCAAGTACATCACAAGTATTTGTAGCTAAACCATGTGTTTCGCATGAATTTGAAGCTAAATGATGTCTTTCGCTTTGATTTGAAGATAAACCACGTGATTCGCATGGACTTGCAACTAACTCGTTTGTATCGCGTGCATTTGAAGCTATATCACTTACATCGTAATTATCTGAAGTTAAATTATTTGTTTCTCATGTATTTGAAGCTAAGGCTTCTACTTCGCATTGATTTGCAGCTAAATTATGTGTTTCGCTTGGATTTGAAGCTAACACGTTTGTTTAGCATGCAGTTGAAGCTAAATCATGTACATCACAAATATTTGAAGCTAAACCATTTGTTTCGCATGAATTTGAAGATAAGCCTCCTACTTCGCATTAATTTGAAGCTAACTCGATTGATTCGACTGCATTTGAATCTATATCACTTATATCGCAATTATCTGAAGATAAATCATTTGCTTCTCATGTATTTGAAGCTAAGCCGTCTATTTCGCACTGATTTGAAGCTAAATCATATGTTTCGCATGGATTTGAAGCTAACTCGTTTTCTTCGCCTGTATTTGAAGATAAATCATGTATATCACAAGTATTTGAAGCTGAACCATACGCTTCGCATGGATTTGAAGCAAAGCCTTCAACTTCGCATTGATTTGAAGATAAATCATGTGTTCCGCTTAGATTTGAAGCTAACACGTTCGTTTAGCATGCAGTTGAAGCTAAATCATTTATACCACAAGTATTTGAAGCTAATCCGTTTGATTCGCACGGATTTGAAGCTAAGCGTTCTACTTCGCATTGATTTGCAGCTAAATCATGTGTTTCGCTTGGTTTTGAAGCTAACTCGTTTGTTTCGCTTGCAGTTGAAGCTACATCATGTATAGCACAAGTATTTGAAGCTAAACCATTTGATTCGCATGGATTTGAAGCAAAGCCTTCAACTTCGCATTGATTTGAAGATAAATCATGTGTTCCGCTTAGATTTGAAGCTAACACGTTTGTTTAGCATGCAGTTGAAGCTAAAACATGTACATCACAAGTATCTGGATCTAATCCATCTGTTTCGCAAGAATATGAAGTTATGAAGCTAATCCATGTGATTCGCATGAATTTGAAGCTAAATCATGTTTGTCGCATGGATTTGAAGCTGTATCACTTTTATCGCAATTATCTGAAGATAAATCATTTGTTTCTCATGTGTTTAAAGCTAAGCCTGCTACTTCGCATTGATTTGAAGCTAAATCATGTGTAGCGCATGGATTTGAAACTAACTCGTTTGTTTCGTCTTCATTTGAAGCTGTTTCATTTATATCGCAAGTATTTGAAGCTAAACCATTTGTTGTTTCGGATGGATTTGAAGATAAGCCTTCTACTTCGCATTGATTCGAAGCTAAATCATGTGAATCGCACGGATTTGAAGCTAACCCGTTTGATTCGCATGCAGTTGAAGCTAATCATGTATATCACTAGTATTTGAAGCTAAACCATTTGTTTCGGATGGATTTGAAGATAAGCCTTCTACTTCGCATTGATTTAAATCTAAATCGTATGTATGGCATGGATTTGAAGCTAACTCGTTTGTTTCGCATGCTGTTGAAGCTAAATCATGTTTATCACAAGTATCTGAATCTAAACCATCTGTTTCGCAAGGATATGAAGCTAAACCATTTGTTTCGCATGAATTTGAATCTAAGCCTTCTACTTCGCATTGATTTGAAGCTAAGTCTTCTACTTCGCATTGATCTAGAGGTAAATCACGTGTTTCGCATTGATTTGAAGCTAACTCGATTGTTTCGCCTGCATTTGAAGCTATATCACTTATATCGCAATTATCTGAAGATAATCATTGTTTCTCATGCATTTGAAGCTAAGTCTTCCACTTCGCTTTGATTTGAACCTAAATAATGTGTTTCGCTTCTATTTGAAGGTAAAGCGTTTGTTTCGCATGCAGTTGAAGCTAAATCATGTATATCACAAGTATTTTAATCTAAACCATTTGTTTCGCATTGATTTGAAGATAAGCTTTCTACTTCGCATTGATTTGAAGCTAAATCGATTGTTTCGCCTGCATTTGCAGCTTTATCACATATATCGCAATTATCTGATGATAAATCATATGTTTCTCATGTATTTGAACATAAGCCTTGTACTTCGCATTAATTTAAATCTGAATCATGTGTTTCGCATGGATTTGAAGCTAACTCGTTTGTTTCGCTTGCCGTTAAAGCTAAATCAAGTACATCACAAGTATTTGTAGCTAAACCATGTGTTTCGCATGAATTTGAAGCTAAATGATGTCTTTCGCTTTGATTTGAAGATAAACCACGTGATTCGCATGGACTTGCAACTAACTCGTTTGTATCGCGTGCATTGAAGCTATATCACTTACATCGTAATTATCTGAAGTTAAATTATTTGTTTCTCATGTATTTGAAGCTAAGGCTTCTACTTCGCATTGATTTGCAGCTAATTATGTGTTTCGCTTGATTTGAAGCTAACACGTTTGTTTAGCATGCAGTTGAAGCTAAATCATGTACATCACAAATATTTGAAGCTAAACCATTTGTTTCGCATGAATTTGAAGATAAGCCTCCTACTTCGCATTAATTTGAAGCTAACTCGATTGATTCGACTGCATTTGAATCTATATCACTTATATCGCAATTATCTGAAGATAAATCATTTGCTTCTCATGTATTTGAAGCTAAGCCGTCTATTTCGCACTGATTTGAAGCTAAATCATATGTTTCGCATGGATTTGAAGCTAACTCGTTTTCTTCGCCTGTATTTGAAGATAAATCATGTATATCACAAGTATTTGAAGCTGAACCATACGCTTCGCATGGATTTGAAGCAAAGCCTTCAACTTCGCATTGATTTGAAGATAAATCATGTGTTCCGCTTAGATTTGAAGCTAACACGTTCGTTTAGCATGCAGTTGAAGCTAAATCATTTATACCACAAGTATTTGAAGCTAATCCGTTTGATTCGCACGGATTTGAAGCTAAGCGTTCTACTTCGCATTGATTTGCAGCTAAATCATGTGTTTCGCTTGGTTTTGAAGCTAACTCGTTTGTTTCGCTTGCAGTTGAAGCTACATCATGTATAGCACAAGTATTTGAAGCTAAACCATTTGATTCGCATGGATTTGAAGCAAAGCCTTCAACTTCGCATTGATTTGAAGATAAATCATGTGTTCCGCTTAGATTTGAAGCTAACACGTTTGTTTAGCATGCAGTTGAAGCTAAAACATGTACATCACAAGTATCTGGATCTAATCCATCTGTTTCGCAAGAATATGAAGTTATGAAGCTAATCCATGTGATTCGCATGAATTTGAAGCTAAATCATGTTTGTCGCATGGATTTGAAGCTGTATCACTTTTATCGCAATTATCTGAAGATAAATCATTTGTTTCTCATGTGTTAAAGCTAAGCCTGCTACTTCGCATTGATTTGAAGCTAAATCATGTGTAGCGCATGGATTTGAAACTAACTCGTTTGTTTCGTCTTCATTTGAAGCTGTTTCATTTATATCGCAAGTATTGAAGCTAAACCATTTGTTTCGGATGGATTTGAAGATAAGCCTTCTACTTCGCATTGATTCGAAGCTAAATCATGTGAATCGCACGGATTTGAAGCTAACCCGTTTGATTCGCATGCAGTTGAAGCTAAATCATGTATATCACTAGTATTTGAAGCTAAACCATTTGTTTCGGATGGATTTGAAGATAAGCCTTCTACTTCGCATTGATTTAAATCTAAATCGTATGTATGGCATGGATTTGAAGCTAACTCGTTTGTTTCGCATGCTGTTGAAGCTAAATCATGTTTATCACAAGTATCTGAATCTAAACCATCTGTTTCGCAAGGATATGAAGCTAAACCATTTGTTTCGCATGAATTTGAATCTAAGCCTTCTACTTCGCATTGATTTGAAGCTAAGTCTTCTACTTCGCATTGATCTAGAGGTAAATCACGTGTTTCGCATTGATTTGAAGCTAACTCGATTGTTTCGCCTGCATTTGAAGCTATATCACTTATATCGCAATTATCTGAAGATAAATCATTTGTTTCTCATGCATTTGAAGCTAAGTCTTCCACTTCGCTTTGATTTGAACCTAAATAATGTGTTTCGCTTCTATTTGAAGGTAAAGCGTTTGTTTCGCATGCAGTTGAAGCTAAATCATGTATATCACAAGTATTTTAATCTAAACCATTTGTTTCGCATTGATTTGAAGATAAGCTTTCTACTTCGCATTGATTTGAAGCTAAATCGATTGTTTCGCCTGCATTTGCAGCTTTATCACATATATCGCAATTATCTGATGATAAATCATATGTTTCTCATGTATTTGTACATAAGCCTTGTACTTCGCATTAATTTGAATCTGAATCATGTGTTTCGCATGGATTTGAAGCTAACTCGTTTGTTTCGCTTGCCGTTAAAGCTAAATCAAGTACATCACAAGTATTTGTAGCTAAACCATGTGTTTCGCATGAATTTGAAGCTAAATGATGTCTTTCGCTTTGATTTGAAGATAAACCACGTGATTCGCATGGACTTGCAACTAACTCGTTTGTATCGCGTGCATTTGAAGCTATATCACTTACATCGTAATTATCTGAAGTTAAATTATTTGTTTCTCATGTATTTGAAGCTAAGGCTTCTACTTCGCATTGATTTGCAGCTAAATTATGTGTTTCGCTTGGATTTGAAGCTAACACGTTTGTTTAGCATGCAGTTGAAGCTAAATCATGTACATCACAAATATTTGAAGCTAAACCATTTGTTTCGCATGGATTTGAAGATAAGCCTCCTACTTCGCATTAATTTGAAGCTATCTCGATTGATTCGACTGCATTTGAATCTATATCACTTATATCGCAATTATCTGAAGATAAATCATTTGCTTCTCATGTATTTGAAGCTAAGCCGTCTATTTCGCACTGATTTGAAGCTAAATCATATGTTTCGCATGGATTTGAAGCTAACTCGTTTTCTTCGCCTGTATTTGAAGATAAATCATGTATATCACAAGTATTTGAAGCTGAACCATACGCTTCGCATGGATTTGAAGCAAAGCCTTCAACTTCGCATTGATTTGAAGATAAATCATGTGTTCCGCTTAGATTTGAAGCTAACACGTTTGTTTAGCATGCAGTTGAAGCTAAATCATTTATATCCCAAGTATTTGAAGCTAATCCGTTTGATTCGCACGGATTTGAAGCTAAGCGTTCTACTTCGCATTGATTTGCAGCTAAATCATGTGTTTCGCTTGGTTTTGAAGCTAACTCGTTTGTTTCGCTTGCAGTTGAAGCTACATCATGTATAGCACAAGTATTTGAAGCTAAACCATTTGATTCGCATGGATTTGAAGCAAAGCCTTCAACTTCGCATTGATTTGAAGATAAATCATGTGTTCCGCTTAGATTTGAAGCTAACACGTTTGTTTAGCATGCAGTTGAAGCTAAAACTTGTACATCACAAGTATCTGGATCTAATCCATCTGTTTCGCAAGAATATGAAGCTATGAAGCTAATCCATGTGATTCGCATGAATTTGAAGCTAATTCATGTTTGTCGCATGGATTTGAAGCTGTATCACTTTTATCGCAATTATCTGAAGATAAATCATTTGTTTCTCATGTGTTTAAAGCTAAGCCTTCTACTTCGCATTGATTTGAAGCTAAATCATGTGTAGCGCATGGATTTGAAGCTAACTCGTTTGTTTCGCCTGCATTTGAAGCTAAATCATGTATATCACAAGTATTTGAATCTAAACCATTTGTTTCGCATTGATTTGAAGATAAGCTTTCTACTTCGCATGGATTTGAAGCCAACTCGTTGTTTAGCATGCAGTTGAAGCTAAATCATTTATATCACAAGTATTTGAAGCTAATCCGTTTGATTCGCACGGATTTGAAGCTAAGCGTTCTACTTCACATTGATTTGCAGCTAAATCATGTGTTTCGCTTGGTTTTGAAGCTAACTCGTTTGTTTCGCTTGCAGTTGAAGCTACATCATGTATAGCACAAGTATTTGAAGCTAAACCATTTGATTCGCATGGATTTGAAGCAAAGCCTTCAACTTCGCATTGATTTGAAGATAAATCATGTGTTCCGCTTAGATTTGAAGCTAACACGTTTGTTTAGCATGCAGTTGAAGCTAAAACATGTTCATCACAAGTATCTGGATCTAATCCATCTGTTTCGTAAGAATATGAAGCTATGAAGCTAATCCATGTGATTCGCATGAATTTGAAGCTAAATCATGTTTGTCGCATGGATTTGAAGCTGTATCACTTATATCGCAATTATCTGAAGATAAATCATTTGTTTCTCATGTGTTTAAAGCTAAGCCTCCTACTTCGCATTGATTTGAAGCTAAATCATGTGTTTCGCATGGATTTGAAGCTAACTCGTTTTCTTCGCCTGTATTTGAAGATAAATCATGTATATCACAAGTATTTGAAGCTAAACCATACGCTTCGTATGGATTTGAAGCAAAGCCTTCAACTTCGCATTGATTTGAAGATAAATCATGTGTTCCGCTTAGATTTGAAGCTAACACGTTTGTTTAGCATGCAGTTGAAGCTAAATCATTTATATCACAAGTATTTGAAGCTAAACCGTTTGATTCGCACGGATTTGAAGCTAAGCGTTCTACTTCGCATTGATTTGCAGCTAAATCATGTGTTTCGCTTGGTTTTGAAGCTAACTCGTTTGTTTCGCTTGCAGTTGAAGCTACATCATGTATAGCACAAGTATTTGAAGCTAAACCATTTGATTCGCATGGATTTGAAGCAAAGCCTTCAACTTCGCATTGATTTGAAGATAAATCATGTGTTCCGCTTAGATTTGAAGCTAACACGTTTGTTTAGCATGCAGTTGAAGCTAAAACATGTACATCACAAGTATCTGGATCTAATCCATCTGTTTCGCAAGAATATGAAGTTATGAAGCTAATCCATGTGATTCGCATGAATTTGAAGCTAAATCATGTTTGTCGCATGGATTTGAAGCTGTATCACTTTTATCGCAATTATCTGAAGATAAATCATTTGTTTCTCATGTGTTTAAAGCTAAGCCTGCTACTTCGCATTGATTTGAAGCTAAATCATGTGTAGCGCATGGATTTGAAACTAACTCGTTTGTTTCGTCTTCATTTGAAGCTGTTTCATTTATATCGCAAGTATTTGAAGCTAAACCATTTGTTTCGGATGGATTTGAAGATAAGCCTTCTACTTCGCATTGATTCGAAGCTAAATCATGTGAATCGCACGGATTTGAAGCTAACTCGTTTGATTCGCATGCAGTTGAAGCTAAATCATGTATATCACTAGTATTTGAAGCTAAACCATTTGTTTCGGATGGATTTGAAGATAAGCCTTCTACTTCGCATTGATTTAAATCTAAATCGTATGTATGGCATGGATTTGAAGCTAACTCGTTTGTTTCGCATGCTGTTGAAGCTAAATCATGTTTATCACAAGTATCTGAATCTAAACCATCTGTTTCGCAAGGATATGAAGCTAAACCATTTGTTTCGCATGAATTTGAATCTAAGCCTTCTACTTCGCATTGATTTGAAGCTAAGTCTTCTACTTCGCATTGATCTAGAGGTAAATCACGTGTTTCGCATTGATTTGAAGCTAACTCGATTGTTTCGCCTGCATTTGAAGCTATATCACTTATATCGCAATTATCTGAAGATAAATCATTTGTTTCTCATGCATTTGAAGCTAAGTCTTCCACTTCGCTTTGATTTGAACCTAAATAATGTGTTTCGCTTCTATTTGAAGGTAAAGCGTTTGTTTCGCATGCAGTTGAAGCTAAATCATGTATATCACAAGTATTTTAATCTAAACCATTTGTTTCGCATTGATTTGAAGATAAGCTTTCTACTTCGCATTGATTTGAAGCTAAATCGATTGTTTCGCCTGCATTTGCAGCTTTATCACATATATCGCAATTATCTGATGATAAATCATATGTTTCTCATGTATTTGTACATAAGCCTTGTACTTCGCATTAATTTGAATCTGAATCATGTGTTTCGCATGGATTTGAAGCTAACTCGTTTGTTTCGCTTGCCGTTAAAGCTAAATCAAGTACATCACAAGTATTTGTAGCTAAACCATGTGTTTCGCATGAATTTGAAGCTAAATGATGTCTTTCGCTTTGATTTGAAGATAAACCACGTGATTCGCATGGACTTGCAACTAACTCGTTTGTATCGCGTGCATTTGAAGCTATATCACTTACATCGTAATTATCTGAAGTTAAATTATTTGTTTCTCATGTATTTGAAGCTAAGGCTTCTACTTCGCATTGATTTGCAGCTAAATTATGTGTTTCGCTTGGATTTGAAGCTAACACGTTTGTTTAGCATGCAGTTGAAGCTAAATCATGTACATCACAAATATTTGAAGCTAAACCATTTGTTTCGCATGGATTTGAAGATAAGCCTCCTACTTCGCATTAATTTGAAGCTATCTCGATTGATTCGACTGCATTTGAATCTATATCACTTATATCGCAATTATCTGAAGATAAATCATTTGCTTCTCATGTATTTGAAGCTAAGCCGTCTATTTCGCACTGATTTGAAGCTAAATCATATGTTTCGCATGGATTTGAAGCTAACTCGTTTTCTTCGCCTGTATTTGAAGATAAATCATGTATATCACAAGTATTTGAAGCTGAACCATACGCTTCGCATGGATTTGAAGCAAAGCCTTCAACTTCGCATTGATTTGAAGATAAATCATGTGTTCCGCTTAGATTTGAAGCTAACACGTTTGTTTAGCATGCAGTTGAAGCTAAATCATTTATATCACAAGTATTTGAAGCTAATCCGTTTGATTCGCACGGATTTGAAGCTAAGCGTTCTACTTCGCATTGATTTGCAGCTAAATCATGTGTTTCGCTTGGTTTTGAAGCTAACTCGTTTGTTTCGCTTGCAGTTGAAGCTACATCATGTATAGCACAAGTATTTGAAGCTAAACCATTTGATTCGCATGGATTTGAAGCAAAGCCTTCAACTTCGCATTGATTTGAAGATAAATCATGTGTTCCGCTTAGATTTGAAGCTAACACGTTTGTTTAGCATGCAGTTGAAGCTAAAACTTGTACATCACAAGTATCTGGATCTAATCCATCTGTTTCGCAAGAATATGAAGCTATGAAGCTAATCCATGTGATTCGCATGAATTTGAAGCTAATTCATGTTTGTCGCATGGATTTGAAGCTGTATCACTTTTATCGCAATTATCTGAAGATAAATCATTTGTTTCTCATGTGTTTAAAGCTAAGCCTTCTACTTCGCATTGATTTGAAGCTAAATCATGTGTAGCGCATGGATTTGAAGCTAACTCGTTTGTTTCGCCTGCATTTGAAGCTAAATCATGTATATCACAAGTATTTGAATCTAAACCATTTGTTTCGCATTGATTTGAAGATAAGCTTTCTACTTCGCATGGATTTGAAGCCAACTCGTTGTTTAGCATGCAGTTGAAGCTAAATCATTTATATCACAAGTATTTGAAGCTAATCCGTTTGATTCGCACGGATTTGAAGCTAAGCGTTCTACTTCACATTGATTTGCAGCTAAATCATGTGTTTCGCTTGGTTTTGAAGCTAACTCGTTTCTTTCGCTTGCAGTTGAAGCTACATCATGTATAGCACAAGTATTTGAAGCTAAACCATTTGATTCGCATGGATTTGAAGCAAAGCCTTCAACTTCGCATTGATTTGAAGATAAATCATGTGTTCCGCTTAGATTTGAAGCTAACACGTTTGTTTAGCATGCAGTTGAAGCTAGAACATGTTCATCACAAGTATCTGGATCTAATCCATCTGTTTCGTAAGAATATGAAGCTATGAAGCTAATCCATGTGATTCGCATGAATTTGAAGCTAAATCATGTTTGTCGCATGGATTTGAAGCTGTATCACTTATATCGCAATTATCTGAAGATAAATCATTTGTTTCTCATGTGTTTAAAGCTAAGCCTTCTACTTCGCATTGATTTGAAGCTAAATCATGTGTTTCGCATGGATTTGAAGCTAACACGTTTGTTTCGCATGCAGTTGAAGCTAAATCATGTATATCACAATTATTGTAAGCCAAACCATTTGATTCGCATGAATTTGAAGCTAAATGATGTGGTTCACATGAATTGAATCTCACTCGTTTGTTTCGCATGCATTTGAAGATATATCAGTTATGTCGCAAGCATTTGATGCTAAATCATTTGTGTCGCATGGATTTGAAGCTGTATCACTTATATCGCAATTATCTGAAGATAAATCATTTGTTTCTCATGTGTTTAAAGCTAAGCCTTCTACTTCGCATTGATTTGAAGCTAAATCATGTGTAGCGCATGGATTTGAAGCTAACTCGTTTGTTTCGCCTGCATTTGAAGCTAAATCATATATATCACAAGTATTTGAATCTAAACCATTTGTTTCGCATTGATTTGAAGATAAGTTTTCTACTTCGCATTGATTTGAAGCTAACTCGATTGTTTCGCCTGCATTTGCAGCTATATCACATATATCGCAATTATCTGATGATAAATCATATGTTTCTCATGTATTTGAACATAAGCCTTGTACTTCGCATTGATTTGAAGCTAAATCATGTGTTTCGCATGGATTTGAAGCAAACTCGTTTGTATCGCATGCAGTTGAAGCTAAATCATGTATATCTCAAGTATTTGAAGCTAAACCATCTGTTTCGCATGGATTTGAAGATAAGTCTCCTACTTCGCATTAATTTGAAGCTAACTCGATTGATTCGACTGCATTTGAATCTATATCACTTATCTCGCAATTATCTGTAGATAAATCATTTGCTTCTCATGTATTTGAAGCTAAGCCGTCTATTTCGCACTGATTTGAAGCTAAATCATATGTTTTGCATGGATTTGAAGCTAACTCGTTTTATTCGCCTGTATTTGAAGATAAATCATGTACATCACAAGTATTTGAAGCTAAACCATTCGCTTCGCATGGATTTGCAGAAAAGCCTTCAACTTCGCATTGATATGAAGATAAATCATGTGTTTCGCTTGGATTTGAAGCTAACACGTTTGTTTAGCATGCAGTTGAAGCTAAAACATGTACATCACAAGTATCTGGATCTAATCCACCTGTTTCGCAAGAATATGAAGCTATGAAGCTAATCCATGTGATTCGTATGAATTTGAAGCTAAATCATGTGTTTCGCATGGATTTGAAGCTGTATCACTTATATCGCAATTATCTGAAGATAAATCATTTGTTTCTCACGTATTTGAAGCTAAGCCTTCTACTTCGCATTGATTTGAAGCTAACTCGATTGTTTCGCCCGCATATGAAGCTATATCACTTATATCGCAATTATCTGAAGATAAATCATTTGTTTCTCATGTATTTGAAGATAAGCCTTGTTCTGTGCATTGATTTGAAGCTAAATCATGTGTTTCGCATGGATTTGAAGCTATCTCTTTTGTTTCGCCTGCATTTGAAGATAAATCATGTATATCACAAGTATTTGAAGCTAAACCGTTTGATTCGCACGGATTTGAAGCTAAGCGTTCTACTTCGCATTGATTTGCAGCTAAATCATGTGTTTCGCTTGGTTTTGAAGCTAACTCGTTTGTTTCGCTTGCAGTTGAAGCTACATCATGTATAGCACAAGTATTTGAAGCTAAACCATTTGATTCGCATGGATTTGAAGCAAAGCCTTCAACTTCGCATTGATTTGAAGATAAATCATGTGTTCCGCTTAGATTTGAAGCTAACACGTTTGTTTAGCATGCAGTTGAAGCTAAAACTTGTACATCACAAGTATCTGGATCTAATCCATCTGTTTCGCAAGAATATGAAGCTATGAACCTAATCCATGTGATTCGCATGAATTTGAAGCTAAATCATGTTTGTCGCATGGATTTGAAGCTGTATCACTTTTATCGCAATTATCTGAAGATAAATCATTTGTTTCTCATGTGTTTAAAGCTAAGCCTTCTACTTCGCATTGATTTGAAGCTAAATCATGTGTAGCGCATGGATTTGAAGCTAACTCGTTTGTTTCGCCTGCATTTGAAGCTAAATCATGTATATCACAAGTATTTGAATCTAAACCATTTGTTTCGCATTGATTTGAAGATAAGCTTTCTACTTCGCATGGATTTGAAGCCAACTCGTTGTTTCGCATGCAGTTGAAGCTAAATCACGTATATCACAAGTATTTGAAGCTGAACCATTTGTTTGGCATGGTTTTGAAGCTAAGCCTTCTACTTCGCATTTATTTGATGCTAAGTCACGTGTTTCGCATTGATTTGGAGATAACTCGTTAGTTTCGCATGCATTTGAACCAATTTCACTTATATTCGCCAGTATTTGAAGATAAATCATTCGTTTCGCGTGGATTTGAAGCTAAGCCACCTACTTCGTATTGATTTGAAGCTAAATCATGTATTCGCTTGGATTTGAAGCCAACTCGTTTGCTTCGCCTGCAGTTGAAGCTAAATCATGTATATCACAATAATTTGAAGCTGAACCATTTGTTTCGCATGGATTTGAAGCTAAGCCTTCTACAACGCATTTATTTGATGCCAAGTCACGTGTTTCGCATTGATTTGAAGATAACTCGTTTGTTTCGTCTGCATTTGTACCAATATCTCTTATATTCGCCAGTATTTGAAGATAAATCATTCGTTTCGCGTGGATTTGAAGCTAACTCGTTTGTTTCGCATGCAGTTGAAGCTAAATCACGTATATCACAAGTATTTGAAGCTGAACCATTTGTTTCGCATGGATTTGAAGCTAAGCCTTCTACTACGCATTGATCTGAAGCTAAATCATGCGTTTCGCATGGATTTGAAGCTAACTCGTTTGTTTCGCATGCAGTTGAAGCTAAATCACGTATATCACAAGTATTTGAAGCTGAACCATTTGTTTCGCATGGATTTGAAGCTAAGCCTTCTACAACGCATTTATTTGATGCCAAGTCACGTGTTTCGCATTGATGTGAAGATAACTCGTTTGTTTCGTCTGCATTTGTACCAACATCTCTTATATTCGCCAGTATTTGAAGATAAATCATTCGTTTCGCGTGGATTTGAAGCTAAGCCACCTACTTCGTATTGATTTGAAGCTAAATCATGTATTCGCTTGGTTTTCAAGCCAACTCGTTCGTATCGCCTGCAGTTGAAGCTAAATCATGTATATCACAATTATTTGAAGCTTAACCATTTGTTTGGCATGGATTTTAAGCTAAGCCTTCTACATCGCATTTATTTGATGCCAAGTCACGTGTATCGCATTGATTTGAAGATAACTCGTTTGTTTCGTCTGCATTTGTACCAATATCTCTTATATTCGCCAGTGTTTGAAGATAAATCATTCGTTTCGCATGGATTTGAAGCTAAGCCTCCTACTGCGTATTGATTTGAAGCTAAGTCATGTATTCGCTTGGATTTGAAGCCAACTCGTTTGTTTCGCCTGCAGTTGAAGCTAAATCATGTATATCACAATTATTTGAAGCTGACCCATTTGTTTCGCATGGACTTGAAGCTAAGCCTTCTACTTCCCATTGATTTGAAGCTAAATCATGTGTTTCGCTTGGATTTGAAGCTAACTCGTTTGTTTCGAATGCAGTTGAATCTAAATCATGTATATCACATATATTTGAAGCTGAACAATTGTTTCGCATGAATATTAAGCTAAACCATGTGTTTCGAATGAATTTGAAGCTAAATCATGTGTTTCGCATGGATTTGAAGCTAACTCGATTGTTTCGCCTGCATTTGAAGCTATATCATGTATATCCCAAGTATGTGAAGCTAAACCATTTTATTCGCATGGAGTTGAAGCTAAGCCTTCTACTTCGCATTGATTTGAATCTTAATCATGTGTTTCTCATGGATTTGAATTAAAATCGTTTGATTCACCTGCATTTGAAGCTATATCACTTAAATTCGCAAGTATTTGAAGCTAAA
Source organism: Megalopta genalis (assembly GCF_051020955.1). Taxonomy (NCBI): domain Eukaryota; kingdom Metazoa; phylum Arthropoda; class Insecta; order Hymenoptera; family Halictidae; genus Megalopta; species Megalopta genalis. Next base: position 174,865 of record NW_027476432.1, on the reverse strand, counting down.
TCATTTGTGTCGCATGGATTTGAAGCTAAGCCTTCTACTACGCATTGATCTGAAGCTAAATCATGCGTTTCGCATGGATTTGAAGCTAACTCGTTTGTTTCGCATGCAGTTGATGCTAAAGCATGTATATCACTAGTATTTGAAGCTGAACCATATGATTCTCGTGAATATTAAGCTAAACCATGTGTTTCGCATGAATATTAATCTAAACCAAGTGTTTCGCATGAATTTGAAGATAAATCATGCTTTTCACATGGATTTGAAGCTGACTCGTTTGTTTCGCCTGCATTTGAAGCTATATCACTTATATCGCAAGTGTTACGGCCAAGTGGCCAGGATTTATGGCAGGGGCCATGTGCTTGGGTACCCGGACGGTATGGGTCTGTCCCGGGCCGTTCCCGGGCACATGCGGCACCGCCATAACGTCTCCTGGTCCTTGATTACGGTCCAGTCAATTACGGTTGGGTCTGGCATTGTTCGGGCACGTAGGCCCATCAGCGCGGGATGTCTAGCAGGAGTTATTTTGCCACTCTCCCTCCTAACTCCCGGCCCACCGTTTTGGGGCAGTCTCACTGGATTTGGGATTGCAGTGGTTGGACCGTAATTCCTTGCCGCCCACCCTAGGTCAAGAGAAGTAGTTAGGACCGAGGTGATATTAGGCATGACTCCGGTCCTCTAGGGGACCGACAAGACGGAACAGACAGACAGAAAGCACAGAATATCAGAAGAGTACAGAACATTTTTAGAGCTTCTGAAGAGGACACCTTAGACTTTCAGACAGAACAGAACAGAAGACATAGAGAGATACGCGTAACGGTTAGGTTGCGTGTTACAAATAGAGTACTAGCATTTCATTTAGTCCCACTACAGTGGGTGGTCCTTCGAGTTAGTCGGCACCAAGTGCAATATTCAGAGGATCTCCGTCATCCATCTGATGGGTCCTCAACATTTGGTCCTTCGAGCCGGATCTAAGAACGCACAGACGAAGTGACAGTACATCAGAAGCTACAGCCACGCAGTACAGTGTATCACGAGAGCACCAACACCTGGCTTCAATCAGGAATCTCAGGAGCTCAGTGACGAGAAGTTTCTTCCGGAGGCTACAGCATCCAGAGAAGGCAGTGCATATAGCTTCAGAGCAGTGCAACACCACAGAAGTCCAGCAACACAGCAGGACAATCACGCAGCAGCTCAACATCATTGCAGAACAACGGAGCATCCCAGTGCAGCCAACAGGCATCGACAGCAGTACCAAGTGTCCCAGCCCAAGTGATAAGTACTTTTATAGTCCCATTTGCGTCAGTAAATCACTATGGCGGAAGATCTCAAACCGTTGATGATCGAGCGCGGAACGGTCAAGGCTGCACTCACGCGGTTTAAGACATTTATTTGCAAATTCGCGACCACGACCTCGGTGGGATCTCTTAACTAACGGTTAGATGCAAATGTATGTCTCCTTGACAATTTTAATAGAGTTCAAACGAGAATCGAAATACTCGTAGCTGGAACGGACGCCGAAGCAGCGCACGCGATCGAGCGCGAAGAATTCGAGACGGCGTATTTTCATCTGATAGATAAAGTCGAAATAGTCATTGCCCGTGCCACTCCGGAGCAGAGTAGGATAACCACGAACAGCCCGATATCCGCGCAGACTGCAGATACCGCAATAAACGTTAGATTACCGACACTGCAACTGCCTTCCTTTGATGGCAATTACAGTGATTGGGTGAAATTTAAAGACACATTTACATCAGTGATTCACGAGAATAATTCATTAACAGACATACAACGGTTCCATTATTTAAATACCTCACTCAAGGAGGTAGCGGCTCGTGTGATTCAAGCGTTAGGCGTGTCCGGAACAAATTACAGACATGCATGGGAATTACTCAAGTCGCGATATGAAGATTCCACAAGTCTCAAGCGGCATCATGTAAATTCATTACTTGATTTAAAATCCATTCAAAGGGAATCAGACATCACATTGCGGGAATTTCTGGACGAAGCTACAAATCATAGAATAGCGTTAATGTCTTTGGGTGAATCGGTTGAAACTTGGGATACCATGTTAGTTCCGTTATTGTCCAGAAAGTTAGGTCAAGTGTCCATGAGAGAATGGGAAAGGAGAATAATATCTCAGTCGGAAATGCCTACATTTGGTCAATTATCTGCGTTTATAGAAGAACGTTCCAAATATTTAGCAAATATCGCGGTCAGTGTTCAGGTAGCTGCATCCAGGGTCGACCAGCGACCTCGAGGAACAAATAATACCCCTCGTTACAACTACATAGCTTCGCATGTAGTTAACTCAGCCGGGTGCCCCGCATGCAAGGCCAATCACGCGATATATAACTGTGAGAAATTTAAGAACAGCGATTTAAATACAAAAACAAAGATAGTGCAAGAAGCCCGGCTGTGTTTCAATTGTTTGTCATCGGCACATCGGGTACGGGCGTGTACACGGAGTCATTGCAAACAGTGTGGAAGGAAGCATCATTCCTTATTACATAATCCCGAATTCAAATGCGCAGAAGAAGGCTACGCGGCTACAGGAGAATCAGATTCGCGAGAACCCCCAGTACTCACAGCTAACGTAGCAAATACAATAGGGCATGCCGTATTATCAACAGCAATAGTTTATGTCAAGGACAAGGGGGGTCACATAAATGCAGGGTATTATCAGATTCGGGATCTCAAGCAAATTTTATAACCACGGAATTTTGCCAACGACTCGGCATCAAACCGACTGCAATAAGTTCAACAGAGACAGGATTAGGAAGGGCAGTAAATTCCATAGAAGGTAGAGCAACATTAACAATTCATTCGCGATATAATAAATCTCAACACACGGTACAATGCCTATCAATAGAAACCATCACGTCAGACATGCCCAATTTTCAGATACATAGAGAAAAAATAGAAATTCCAAGTCACATAGAGCTAGCCGATCCAGAATTCCATTTACAACGGCCAATAGATATGCTCATTGGAGCAGGTATATTTTGGACATTGCTATGTGTCGGTCAACATAAATCAACTTCCAACCTGCTCTTGCAAAAGACCCAACTCGGTTGGGTTTTGGGAGGCACTCCTACCTGGGCAGACAAGAAATTATCACAAGACAATAAGTGTTGTTTAGCCACACTCAATGACCTACAATCTCAATTAGAGAGGTTTTGGGACATAGAGGAACTAACCCCAAGCGATACTAGGTTAATCGATGAATGCGAGGCACATTTTAGGGAAACCATAAGACGAGACACGGACGGTAGATATATCGTTAGAATACCGTTTAAATCCAACGCAAATGAATTAGGTACTTCGCGAGCGCAAGCTGAACGGCGGTTATAATCGTTAGAAAGGTGGTTAGCAAGATATCCAGAAAAAAGTCAGCAGTATACAGAATTCATGTCAGAATATGAGACGTTAGGGCATATGTCGCGCATTGTAGAAGGTACACACGAGCAATCCGCCTACTAACTTCCCCACCACGCTGTATTCAAGGAAGGCAGCACGACAACGAAGCTTAGTGTTGTGTTCGATGGATCAGCAAAATCCTCATCAGACCTTGCATTGAACGACATCCAATTAGTGGGCCCTACAGTTCAAAGCGATTTAATTTCCATTTTAATTCGTTTTCGATATAATCGGTACGTCCTGTCGGCCGATATTGCTAAAATGTATCGACAAATTTTAGTTCATCCAGCAGATAGGAAGTATCAAAGACTTTTGTGGCGAGCACAGCCCCATCTCCCAGTCCAAGAGTACGAGTTAAACACAGTAACTTATGATACAGCATCCGCTCCTTTCCTAGCGACTCGTACTCTGCACGAAATTGGACTGACCTGTGCTCACACATTTCCGACGAGCAGTAAGGTTATAATCAATGATTTTTACGTAGACGATTTATTAACTGGGGCTCAAACAGAACAGGAAATAGAAACGCTGAAAAGGGAGCTGACGCAAATTCTATCACAAGCAGGTATGGACCTTCGTAAATGGGCAAGCAATTGCCCGACAGTTACAGCAACAGACAGTACAGAGAGAAATCGCGAAATCGCCGTAGATAAAGACCCAAAAACGTTAGGCCTCTTGTGGTCACCGACGACCGACCACTTAATGTTTAGAGTAGAATCCCCACAGAACCAGCGTGTCACAAAACGTACTATTCTTTCTGAAATAGCTCAAATTTTTGACCCGTTAGGTCTAATATCCCCCATTGTAATAGTCGCAAAATTGATCCTACAACAACTATGGCAGACTCAGATAGGTTGGGATCAATCAATACCGCAGAACCTGCATACTCAATGGCTCCAATACCGCCAAGATATTAGCAAGGTAGGAGCAATGAACATCTCGCGATGTGCAATTTCAGAGTGTTTAGATGATATAGAACTGCACGGGTTTTCAGACGCGTCCGAGAAGGCGTACGGGGCTTGTGTTTACCTGCGCTCTAGGGATCTGTCAGGTAGTTGGGTAACGCGCTTATTGTGTGCAAAGTCCAGAGTCGCACCGCTCAAAACCATTTCATTACCGAGATTAGAATTATGCGGTGCATTATTACTAGCAAATGTAGTAAGCAAAGTTAGAATAGCATTAGACACAGTAAGGTTTAAGGAATACCTGTGGACAGATTCGACGATCACCCTCGCCTGGCTTCGAAGCTCCCCAAACAAATGGAAAACCTTCGTAGCCAATAGAGTATCGCAAATTCAAGGTTTAACGTCAAGTGATAGTTGGAGACATGTAGCCTCTGAAGACAACCCGGCAGATTTAATTTCGCGAGGCACAAAACCAGGTACATTACAGAACACAACCATTTGGTGGGACGGTCCCACCTGGTTACGTCAGAGCTCAAGTCTATGGCCTAGCGCGTTAGATAACCCTATCGACGTTCCGGAAGAGAAGGAAAGGAAACCGGTTATGTTGACTATATCGACTGCAGAGAGTAGCATTGTCAGGATATTTTCAACCTATACGCGATTACTCAGAAGCATAGCATACTGTCTCAGATTTGCCAAATTTATGAGAAATCGAGTTAAAAAATTAGAAGGTGACGCATCAGATTCGCTAATAACGGGTTCATTGACAACAATAGAAATCAATGCAGCGAGAACACGTTTGGAATTACTTGCGCAAAGGGAGGCATTTTCGACAGAGATCAGATTAGTACAAACGCAACAAGCACTTCCAAATTCCAGTGCGCTACGGTCCCTAAATGTATTTCTGGACAATGGCGGACTACTCAGGGTGGGCGGAAGACTATCCAACGCACCCATAGACTACGATCAAAAACATCCGATCATATTGCCACCAAAGCATCCGCTAACGGATTTAATAATCAAATGCGAACATCACAGGTTAATGCATGCGGGATGTCAGGCTGTTTTAACGTCATTACAAACAAGGTATTGTTTAGTCTCAGCAAAACATAATGTAAAACGAAACATACGGAAATGTGTACGGTGCTTTAAAACAAACCCATTGAGTCAAACCTATCAGATGGGTCAATTACCTGCGTCGAGAGTCACCCCAGCGCGACGTTTTTTTACCTGTGGAGTCGATTACGCAGGCCCATTTTTTACAAAGGAAAGAACGAGAAGCAAGGTAACAGTCAAGGCATACCTATGCATTTTTGTATGTTTCGTTACGAAGGCCGTACATTTAGAATTAGCTACCGACTTGAGTACCGACGCTTTCATAAACTGTTTCCGGCGTTTAATTGCCCGACGGGGGCGATGTCATTGTATCATATCCGATAACGGTACAAACTTCATTGGGGCGCGGAACGAGCTAGTTGAGCTAAATATCTTAATTAAGGACAAACAACACAACGAAAAAATTGCAAACGCACTAAGACAGGAATCCATCGAATGGCGATTAATTCCTGCGCACTCTCCACACTTTGGTGGATTGTGGGAGGGAGCGGTCAAATCTGCTAAATACCACCTCACACGCGTTATAGGAGATCAGAGGCTCACGTTCGAAGAGCTATTTTTTAAATTTTACAGTTTAAATTCACGTCCACTTTCACCATTATCCTCAGATCCCACAGACCTAAACCCTTTGACTCCTGGGCATTTTTTAATTGGTACTGCCCTTACAACACTGCCATCTGATGACCTACGAGATATCAAGGTCACTCGACTCAACAGATACCAGCTAATCCAGCAAATGGTCCAGCATTTCTGGCAAATGTGGCAGCGGGAATGTATACAACAGTTACAGCAACGACACAAATGGCAGCATTCCACCACGTCGAAATTAGCCGTGTATTCCTTGGTAATCATCAAGGAGGACAATCTACCCCCGTTACAGTGGAGCATGGGAAGAATCGTTCAGGTACACCCTGGTACAGATGGAGTGATTCGTGTCGCAACAGTCAGAACGTGAACCGGAACAATTAAACGACCCGTGACAAAATTGTGTATAATACCTTTAGATCACTTAGAAATGTCACACGAGGTGTAGCGCAACTATGTATAGTGTAAATTTCGATCATTGTAAATATTGTAATATTCACACAGAATACGTAGATTGTAATCATATCATAAGCTTACACTTATATGGGTTATCAAATATAGACATAGTTGAACATGCGATGCATGTTCAAGGTGGGCGGAATGTTCCGGCCAAGTGGCCAGGATTTATTGCAGGGGCCATGTGCTTGGGTACCCGGACGGTATGGGTCTGGCCCGGGCCGTTCCCGGGCACATGCGGCACCGTCATAACGTCTCCTGGTCCTTGATTACGGTCCAGTCAATTACGGTTGGGTCTGGCATTGTTCGGGTACGTAGGCCCATCAGCGCGGGATGTCTAGCAGGAGTTATTTTGCCACTCTCCCTCCTAACTCCCGGCCCACCGTTTTGGGGCAGTCTCACTAGATTTGGAATTGCAGTGATTGGACCGTAATTCCTTGCCGCCCGCCCTAGGTAAAGAGAAGTAGGGAGGACCGAGGTGATATTAGGCATGACTCCGGTCCTCTAGGGGACAGAAAAGACGGAACAGACAGACAGAAAGCACAGAACATCAGAAAAGTACAGAACATTTTTAGAGCTTCAGAAGAGAACACCTTAGACTTTCGGACAGAACAGAACAGAAGACATAGAGAGATACGCATAACGGTTAGGTTGCGTGTTACAAATAGAGTACTAGCATTTCATTTAGTCCGCCTACAGTGGGTGGTCCTTCGAGTTAGTCGGCACCAAGTGCAATATTCAGAGGATCTCCGTCATCCATCTGATGAGTCATCAACAGCAAGTACCATTTGTTTCGCATGGATTTGAAGCTAAAACATCTACTTCGCATTGATTTGAAGCTGAATCATGTGTTTCGCTTGGATTTGATGTTCACTCGTTTGTTTCGCCTGCATTTGAAGCTATATCACTTATATCGCAAGTATATGAATCTAAATAATCTGTGTCGCATGGATTTGATGCTAATCCTTCTACTTCGCATTGATCTAAAGTTGAATCATGTGTTTCGCATTGATTTGAAGATAACTCGTTTGTTTAGCATGCAGTTGAAGCTAACTCATGTATATCACAAGTATTTGAAGCTAAACCATTTGTTTCGCAAGAATTTGAAGATAAGCATTCTGCTTCGCATTGATTTGAAGCTAACTCGTTTGTTTCGCATGCATTTGAACCTGGATCAATTATATTCGCAAGTATTTGAAGGTCAATCATTCGTTTCGCATGGATTTGATGCTAAGCCTTCGGCTTCGCATTGATTTGAAGATAAATCCTGTGTTACGCTTGGATTTGAAGTTCACTCGTTTGTTTAGCCTGCATTTGAAGCTATATCACATATATCGCAAGTCTATGAATCTAAATAATTTCGGTCGCATGGATTTGATTCTAAGCCTTCTACTTCGCATTGATTTGAAGCTAAATCATGTGTTTCGCATGGATTTAAAGCTAACTCGTGTGTTTCGCCTGCATTTGAAGCTATATCACTCATTTTCGCAAGTATTTGAAGCTAAATCATTTGTTTCGTATGGATTTGAAGCTAACTCGTTTGTTTGGCATGAAGTTGATGCTAAATCATGTATATCACAAGTATTTGTAGCTGAACCATTTGTTTCGCATGGATTTGGAGCTAAGCCTTTCACTTCGCATTGATTTGAAGCTAAGTCATGTGTTTCGCATGGATTTGAAGCTAACTCGTTTGTATCGCATGCAGTTGAAGCTAAATCATGTATTAGACAAGAATTTTAAGCTAAATCATCTGTTTCGCGTGGATTTGAAGCTAAGCCTTCTACTTCGCATTGATTTGAAGCTAAATCATGCGTTTTGCTTGGATTTGAAGCTAGCTCGTTTGTATCGCATGCAGTTGACGCTAAATCATGTGTACCATAAGTATTTGAAGCTAAACCATTTGATTCGCATGGATTTAAAGCTAACACTTCTGTTTCGCATTGATTTGAAGCTGAATCATGTTTTTTGCATGGATTTGAAGATAACTCGTTTGTTTAGCATGGAGTTGAAGCTAACTCATGTATATCACAAGTATTTGAAGCTAAATCATTTGTGTCGCATGGATTTGAAGCTAAGCCTTCTACTTCGCATTGATTTGAAGCTAAATCATGTGATCGACATTGATTTGAAGGTAACTCTTTTGTTTCGCATGCAGTTGAAGCTAAATCACGTATATCGCAAGTATTTGAAGCTAAACCATTTGATTGGCATTGATTTATAGATAAGTCTTCTACTTTGCATGAATTTGAAGCTAAATCATATGTTTCGCTTGGATTTGAAGCTAACTCGTTTGTTTCGCATGCAGTTGAAGCTAAATCACGTATATCGCAAGTATTTGAAGCTAAACCATTTGATTGGCATTGATTTCTAGATAAGTCTTCTACTTTGCATGAATTTGAAGCTAAACCATGTGTCGCGCTTGAATTTGTAGCTAACTCGTTTGTCTCGCATGCAGTTGAAGCTAAATAATGTATATTACAAGTATTAGAATCTAATTCATATGATTCGCATGGATTTGAAGATAAGCCTCCTACTTCGCATTGATTTGAATCTAAATCATGTGATTAACTTGGATTTGATGCTAACCCTTCTACTTCGCATTGATTTGAAGCTAAATCATATGTTTCGCTTGGATTTGAAGCTAACACGTTTGTTTCGCATGCAGTTGAAGCTAAATCATGTATATCACAATTATTGTAAGCCAAACCATTTGATTCGCATGAATTTGAAGCTAAATGATGTGGTTCACATGAATTGAATCTCACTCGTTTGTTTCGCATGCATTTGAAGATATATCAGTTATGTCGCAAGCATTTGATGCTAAATCATTTGTGTCGCATGGATTTGAAGCTGTATCACTTATATCGCAATTATCTGAAGATAAATCATTTGTTTCTCATGTGTTTAAAGCTAAGCCTTCTACTTCGCATTGATTTGAAGCTAAATCATGTGTAGCGCATGGATTTGAAGCTAACTCGTTTGTTTCGCCTGCATTTGAAGCTAAATCATATATATCACAAGTATTTGAATCTAAACCATTTGTTTCGCATTGATTTGAAGATAAGTTTTCTACTTCGCATTGATTTGAAGCTAACTCGATTGTTTCGCCTGCATTTGCAGCTATATCACATATATCGCAATTATCTGATGATAAATCATATGTTTCTCATGTATTTGAACATAAGCCTTGTACTTCGCATTGATTTGAAGCTAAATCATGTGTTTCGCATGGATTTGAAGCTAACTCGTTTGTATCGCATGCAGTTGAAGCTAAATCATGTATATCTCAAGTATTTGAAGCTAAACCATCTGTTTCGCATGGATTTGAAGATAAGTCTCCTACTTCGCATTAATTTGAAGCTAACTCGATTGATTCGACTGCATTTGAATCTATATCACTTATCTCGCAATTATCTGTAGATAAATCATTTGCTTCTCATGTATTTGAAGCTAAGCCGTCTATTTCGCACTGATTTGAAGCTAAATCATATGTTTTGCATGGATTTGAAGCTAACTCGTTTTATTCGCCTGTATTTGAAGATAAATCATGTACATCACAAGTATTTGAAGCTAAACCATTCGCTTCGCATGGATTTGCAGAAAAGCCTTCAACTTCGCATTGATATGAAGATAAATCATGTGTTTCGCTTGGATTTGAAGCTAACACGTTTGTTTAGCATGCAGTTGAAGCTAAAACATGTACATCACAAGTATCTGGATCTAATCCACCTGTTTCGCAAGAATATGAAGCTATGAAGCTAATCCATGTGATTCGTATGAATTTGAAGCTAAATCATGTGTTTCGCATGGATTTGAAGCTGTATCACTTATATCGCAATTATCTGAAGATAAATCATTTGTTTCTCACGTATTTGAAGCTAAGCCTTCTACTTCGCATTGATTTGAAGCTAACTCGATTGTTTCGCCCGCATATGAAGCTATATCACTTATATCGCAATTATCTGAAGATAAATCATTTGTTTCTCATGTATTTGAAGATAAGCCTTGTTCTGTGCATTGATTTGAAGCTAAATCATGTGTTTCGCATGGATTTGAAGCTATCTCTTTTGTTTCGCCTGCATTTGAAGATAAATCATGTATATCACAAGTATTTGAAGCTAAACCGTTTGATTCGCACGGATTTGAAGCTAAGCGTTCTACTTCGCATTGATTTGCAGCTAAATCATGTGTTTCGCTTGGTTTTGAAGCTAACTCGTTTGTTTCGCTTGCAGTTGAAGCTACATCATGTATAGCACAAGTATTTGAAGGTAAACCATTTGTTTCGCATGGATTTGAAGATAAGCCTTCTACTTCGCATTGATTTGAAGATAAATCATGTGTTTCGCTTGGATTTGAAGCTAACACGTTTGTTTAGCATGCAGTTGAAGCTAAAACATGTACATCACAAGTATCTGGATCTAATCCACCTGTTTCGCAAGAATATGAAGCTATGAAGCTAATCCATGTGATTCGTATGAATTTGAAGCTAGATCATGTGTTTCGCATGGATTTGAAGCTGTATCACTTATATCGCAATTATCTGAAGATAAATCATTTGTTTCTCACGTATTTGAAGCTATGCCTTCTACATCGCATTGATTTGAAGCTAACTCGATTGTTTCGCCCGCATATGAAGCTATATCACTTATATCGCAATTATCTGAAGATAAATCATTTGTTTCTCATGTATTTGAAGATAAGCCTTGTACTTCGCATTGATTTGAAGCTAAATCATGTGTTTCGCATGGATTTGAAGCTAACTCGCTTGTTTCGCATGCAGTTGAAGCTAAATAATGTATATTACAAGTATTAGAATCTAATTCATATGATTCGCATGGATTTGAAGATAAGCCTCCTACTTCGCATTGATTTGAATCTAAATCATGTGATTAACTTGGATTTGATGCTAACCCTTCTACTTCGCATTGATTTGAAGCTAAATCATATGTTTCGCTTGGATTTGAAGCTAACTCGTTTGTTTCGCATGCAGTTGAAGCTAAATCACGTATATCGCAAGTATTTGAAGCTAAACCATTTGATTGGCATTGATTTCTAGATAAGTCTTCTACTTTGCATGAATTTGAAGCTAAACCATGTGTCGCGCTTGAATTTGTAGCTAACTCGTTTGTTTCGCATGCAGTTGAAGCTAAATAATGTATATTACAAGTATTAGAATCTAATTCATATGATTCGCATGGATTTGAAGATAAGCCTCCTACTTCGCATTGATTTGAATCTAAATCATGTGATTAACTTGGATTTGATGCTAACCCTTCTACTTCGCATTGATTTGAAGCTAAATCATATGTTTCGCTTGGATTTGAAGCTAACACGTTTGTTTCGCATGCAGTTGAAGCTAAATCATGTATATCACAATTATTGTAAGCCAAACCATTTGATTCGCATGAATTTGAAGCTAAATGATGTGGTTCACATGAATTGAATCTCACTCGTTTGTTTCGCATGCATTTGAAGATATATCAGTTATGTCGCAAGCATTTGATGCTAAATCATTTGTGTCGCATGGATTTGAAGCTGAGTCTCCAACTTCGCACTGATTTGAAGCTAAATCTTGTGTTTCGATTTGGTTTGAAGCTAACTCGATTGTTTCCCGTGCATTTGAAGCTGTATCACTTATGTCGCAATTATCTGAAAATAAATCATTTGTTTACATGCATTTGCAGCTAAGCCTTCTACTTCGCACTGATTTGAAGCTAAATCATATGTTTCGCATGGATTTGAAGCTAACTCGTTTTCTTCGCCTGTATTTGAAGATAAATCATATATATCACAAGGATTAGAAGCTAAACCAAACGCTTCGCATGGATTTGAAGCAAAGCCTTCAACTTCGCATTGATTTGAAGATAAATCATGTGTTTCGCTTAGATTTGAAGCTAACACGTTTGTTAGCATGCAGTTAAAGCTAAAACATGTACATCACAAGTATCTGGATCTAATTCATCTGTTTCGCAAGAATATGAAGCTATGAAGCTAATCCATGTGATTCGCATGAATTTGAAGCTAAATCATGTGTGTCGCATGGATTTGAAGCTGTATCACTTATATCGCAATTATCTGAAGATAAATCATTTGTTTCTCATGTGTTTAAAGCTAAGCCTTCTACTTCGCATTGATTTGAAGCTAAATCATGTGTAGCGCATGGATTTGAAGCTAACTCGTTTGTTTCGCCTGCATTTGAAGCTAAATCATATATATCACAAGTATTTGAATCTAAACCATTTGTTTCGCATTGATTTGAAGATAAGTTTTCTACTTCGCATTGATTTGAAGCTAACTCGATTGTTTCGCCTGCATTTGCAGCTATATCACATATATCGCAATTATCTGATGATAAATCATATGTTTCTCATGTATTTGAACATAAGCCTTGTACTTCGCATTGATTTGAAGCTAAATCATGTGTTTCGCATGGATTTGAAGCTAACTCGTTTGTATCGCATGCAGTTGAAGCTAAATCATGTATATCTCAAGTATTTGAAGCTAAACCATCTGTTTCGCATGGATTTGAAGATAAGTCTCCTACTTCGCATTAATTTGAAGCTAACTCGATTGATTCGACTGCATTTGAATCTATATCACTTATCTCGCAATTATCTGTAGATAAATCATTTGCTTCTCATGTATTTGAAGCTAAGCCGTCTATTTCGCACTGATTTGAAGCTAAATCATATGTTTTGCATGGATTTGAAGCTAACTCGTTTTATTCGCCTGTATTTGAAGATAAATCATGTACATCACAAGTATTTGAAGCTAAACCATTCGCTTCGCATGGATTTGCAGAAAAGCCTTCAACTTCGCATTGATATGAAGATAAATCATGTGTTTCGCTTGGATTTGAAGCTAACACGTTTGTTTAGCATGCAGTGAAGCTAAAACATGTACATCACAAGTATCTGGATCTAATCCACCTGTTTCGCAAGAATATGAAGCTATGAAGCTAATCCATGTGATTCGTATGAATTTGAAGCTAAATCATGTGTTTCGCATGGATTTGAAGCTGTATCACTTATATCGCAATTATCTGAAGATAAATCATTTGTTTCTCACGTATTTGAAGCTAAGCCTTCTACTTCGCATTGATTTGAAGCTAACTCGATTGTTTCGCCCGCATATGAAGCTATATCACTTATATCGCAATTATCTGAAGATAAATCATTTGTTTCTCATGTATTTGAAGATAAGCCTTGTACTGTGCATTGATTTGAAGCTAAATCATGTGTTTCGCATGGATTTGAAGCTATCTCTTTTGTTTCGCCTGCATTTGAAGATAAATCATGTATATCACAAGTATTTGAAGCTAAACCGTTTGATTCGCACGGATTTGAAGCTAAGCGTTCTACTTCGCATTGATTTGCAGCTAAATCATGTGTTTCGCTTGGTTTTGAAGCTAACTCGTTTGTTTCGCTTGCAGTTGAAGCTACATCATGTATAGCACAAGTATTTGAAGGTAAACCATTTGTTTCGCATGGATTTGAAGATAAGCCTTCTACTTCGCATTGATTTGAAGATAAATCATGTGTTTCGCTTGGATTTGAAGCTAATACGTTTGTTTAGCATGCAGTTGAAGCTAAAACATGTACATCACAAGTATCTGGATCTAATCCACCTGTTTCGCAAGAATATGAAGCTATGAAGCTAATCCATGTGATTCGTATGAATTTGAAGCTAGATCATGTGTTTCGCATGGATTTGAAGCTGTATCACTTATATCGCAATTATCTGAAGATAAATCATTTGTTTCTCACGTATTTGAAGCTAAGCCTTCCACATCGCATTGATTTGGAGCTAACTCGATTGTTTCGCCCGCATATGAAGCTATATCACTTATATCGCAATTATCTGAAGATAAATCATTTGTTTCTCATGTATTTGAAGATAAGCCTTGTACTTCGCATTGATTTGCAGCTAAATCATGTGTTTCGCATGGATTTGAAACTAACTCGTTTGTTTCGTCTTCATTTGAAGCTGTTTCATTTATATCGCAAGTGTTTGAAGCTAAACCATTTGTTTCGAATGGATTTGAAGATAAGCCTTCTACTTCACATTGATTTGAAGCTAAATCGTGTGTTTCGCATGAATTTGAAGCTTATTCATGTATTTCACAAGTATTTGAAGCTGAACCATATGTTTTGCGTGAATATTAAGCTAAACCATGTGTTTCCAACGTATTTGAAGCTAAATCATGTGTTTCGCTGTGATTTGAAGCTAACACGTTTGCTTCGCATGCAGTTGAAGCTAAATCATGTTTATCAAAAGTATTAGAAGCTAAACAATTTGTTTCGCATGGATTTGAAGATAAGCCTCCTACTTCGCATTAATTTGAAGCTAACTCGATTGATTCTACTGCATTTGAATCTATATCACTTATATCGCAATTATCTGAAGATAAAGCATTTGCTTCTCATGTATTTGAAGCTAAGTCGTCTATTTCACATTGATTTGAAGCTAAATCATATGTTTCGCACTGATTTGAAGCTAACTCGTTTTTTTCGCCTGTATTTAAAGATAAATCATGTATATCACAAGTATTTGAAGCTAAACCATTTATTCGAATGAATTTGAAGCTAAGCCTTCTACCTCGCTTTGATTTGAAGCTAAATCATGTGTTTCGCTTGGTTTTGAAGCTTACTCGTTTGTTTCGCATGCAGTTGAAGCTAAATCATGCATATCACAAGTATTTGAAGCTAAACCATTTGTTTCGCATGAATTTGAATCGAAGCCTTCTACTTCGCATTGATTTGAAGCTAAGTCTTCCACTTCGCATTGATTTGGAGGTAAATCATGTGTTTCGCTTGGATTTGAAGCTAACTCGTTTGTTTCGATTGCAGTTGAAGCTAAATCATGTTTATCACACGTATCTGAATATAAACCATCTGTGTCGCATGAATATTGAGCTAAACCATGTATTTCGCATGAATTTGAAGCTAAATGATGTGTTTCGCATGGATATGAAGCTAACTCTTTTGTTTCGCCTGCATTTGAAGATAAATCATGTATATCATAAGTATTTGAAGCTCAACCGTTTTAGTCGCATGGATTTGAAGCTATCCCTTCTACTTCGCATTGATTTGCAGCTAAATCATGTGTTTCGCTGTGATTTGAAGCTAACTCGTTTGTATCGCATGCAGTTGAAGCTAAATCATGTATATCACAAGTATTTGAAGCTAAACCATTCGCTTCGCATGGATTTGAAGCACAGCCTTCAACTTCGCATTGATTTGAAGATAAATCATGTGTTTCGCTTGGATTTGAAGCTAACACGTTTGTTGAGCATGCACTTGAAGCTAAAACATGTACATCACAAGTATCTGGATCTAATCCATCTGTTTCGCAAGAATATTAAGCTATAAAGCTAATCCATGTGATTCATATGATTTTGAAGCTAAATCATGTGTTTCGCATGGATTTGAAGCTAAATCATATGTTTCGTATGGATTTGAAGCTAACTCGTTTTTCTCGCCTGTATTTAAAGATAAATCATGTATATCACAAGTATTTGGAGCTAAACCATTCGCTTCGCACGGATTTGAAGCAAAGCCTTCAACTTCGCATTGATTTGAAGATAAATCATGTGTTTCGCTTGGATTTGAAGCTAACACGTTTGTTTAGCATGCAGTTGAAGCTAAAACATGTACATCACAAGTATCTGGATCTAATCCACCTGTTTCGCAAGAATATGAAGCCATGAAGCTAATCCATGTGATTCGTATGAATTTGAAGCTAAATCATGTGTTTCGCATGGATTTGAAGCTGTATCACTTATATCGCAATTATCTGAAGATAAATCATTTGTTTCTCACGTATTTGAAGCTAAGCCTTCTACTTCGCATTGATTTGAAGCTAACTCGATTGTTTCGCCCGCATAAGAAGCTATATCACTTATATCGCAATTATCTGAAGATAAATCATTTGTTTCTCATGTATTTGAAGATAAGCCTTGTACTGCGCATTGATTTGAAGCTAAATCATGTGTTTCGCATGGATTTGAAGCGAACTCGTTTGTTTCGCATGCAGTTGAAGCTAAATCATATTTATCACAAGTATCTGACTATAAACCATGTGTTTCGCATGAATATTAAGCTAAAATATGTGTTTCGCATGAGTTTGAAGCGAAATGATGTGTTTCGCATGGATTTGAAGCTATCTCTTTTGTTTCGCCTGCATTTGAAGATAAATCATGTATATCACAAGTATTTGATGCTAAACCGTTTGATTCGCACGGATTTGAAGCTAAGCGTTCTACTTCGCATTGATTTGCAGCTAAATCATGTGTTTCGCTTGGTTTTGAAGCTAACTCGTTTGTTTCGCTTGCAGTTGAAGCTACATCATGTATAGCACAAGTATTTGAAGGTAAACCATTTGTTTCGCATGGATTTGAAGATAAGCCTTCTACTTCGCATTGATTTGAAGATAAATCATGTGTTTCGCTTGGATTTGAAGCTAACACGTTTGTTTAGCATGCAGTTGAAGCTAAAACATGTACATCACAAGTATCTGGATCTAATCCACCTGTTTCGCAAGAATATGAAGCTATGAAGCTAATCCATGTGATTCGTATGAATTTGAAGCTAGATCATGTGTTTCGCATGGATTTGAAGCTGTATCACTTATATCGCAATTATCTGAAGATAAATCATTTGTTTCTCACGTATTTGAAGCTAAGCCTTCTACATCGCATTGATTTGAAGCTAACTCGATTGTTTCGCCCGCATATGAAGCTATATCACTTATATCGCAATTATCTGAAGATAAATCATTTGTTTCTCATGTATTTGAAGATAAGCCTTGTACTTCGCATTGATTTGAATCTAAATCATGTGTTTCGCATGGATTTGAAGCTAACTCGCTTGTTTCGCATGCAGTTGAAGCTAAATCATATTTATCACAAGTATCTGAGTATAAACCATGTGTTTCGCATGAATATTAAGCTAAACTATGTGTTTCGCATGAATTTGAAGCGAAATGATGTGTTTCGCATGGATTTGAAGCTATCCCTTTTGTTTCGCCTGCATTTGAAGATAAATCATGTATATCACAAGTATTTGAAGCTAAACCATTTGATTCGCATGGATTTGACATTAAGCCTTCTACTTCGTACTGATTTGAAGCTAAATCATGTGTTTCGTTTGAATTTGAAACTAAGCCTTCTACTTCGCATTGATTTGCAGCTAAATCATGTGTTTCGCTTGGTTTTGAAGCTAACTCGTTTGTTTCGCTTGCAGTTGAAGCTACATCATGTATAGCCCAAGTATTTGAAGCTAAACCATTTGTTTCGAATGAATTTGAAGCTAAGCCTTCTACTTCGCTTTGATTTGAAGCTAAATCATGTGTTTCGCTTGGTTTTGAAGCTAACTCGTTTGTTTCGCATGCAGTTGAATCTAAATCATGCATATCACAACTATTTGAAGGTAAACCATTTGTTTCGCATGAATTTGAATCGAAGCCTTCTACTTCGCATTGATTTGAAGCTAAGTCTTCCACTTCGCATTGATTTGGAGGTAAATCATGTGTTTCGCTTGGATTTGAAGCTAACTCGTTTGTTTCGATTGCAGTTGAAGCTAAATCATGTTTATCACAAGTATCTGAATATAAACCATCTGTGTCGCATGAATATTGAGCTAAACCATGTATTTCGCATGAATTTGAAGCTAAATGATGTGTTTCGCATGGATATGAAGCTAACTCTTTTGTTTCGCCTGCATTTGAAGATAAATCATGTATATCATAAGTATTTGAAGCTCAACCGTTTTAGTCGCATGGATTTGAAGCTATCCCTTCTACTTCGCATTGATTTGCAGCTAAATCATGTGTTTCGCTGTGATTTGAAGCTAACTCGTTTGTATCGCATGCAGTTGAAGCTAAATCATGTATATCACAAGTATTTGAAGCTAAACCATTCGCTTCGCATGGATTTGAAGCAAAGCCTTCAACTTCGCATTGATTTGAAGATAAATCATGTGTTTCGCATGGATTTGAAGCTGTATCACTTATATCGCAATTATCTGAAGATAAATCATTTGTTTCTCATATATTTGAAGCTAAGCCGTCTATTTCGCATTGATTTGAAGCTAAATCATATGTTTCGCATGGATTTGTAGCTAACTCGTTTTTTCGCCTGTATTTAAAGATAAATCATGTATATCACAAGTATTTGGAGCTAAACCGTTCGCTTCGCACGGATTTGAAGCAAAGCCTGCAACTTCGCATTGATTTGAAGATAAATCATGTGTTTCGCTTGGATTTGAAGCTATCACGTTTGTTTCGCATGCAGTTGAAGCTAAATCATGTATATCACAAGTATTTGAAACTAAACCATTTGTTTCACATTGATTTGATGATTAGCATTCTACGTCGCATTGATTTGAAGCTAAATCATATGTTTCGCATGGATTTGAAGCTAACTCGTTTTCTTCGCCTGTATTTGAAGATAAATCATATATATCACAAGTATTTGAAGCTAAACCATACGCTTCGCATGGATTTGAAGCAAAGCCTTCAACTTCGCATTGATTTGAAGATAAATCATGTGTTTCGCTTAGATTTGAAGCTAACTCGTTTGTTTCGCATGCTGTTGAAGCTAAATCATGTTTATCACAAGTATCTGAATCTAAACCATCTGTTTCGCAAGAATATGAAGCTAAACCATGTGTTTCGCATGAATTTGAAGCTAAATGATGTGTTTCGCTTGGTTTTGAAGCTAACTCTTTTGTTTCGCCTGCATTTGAAGATAAATCATGTATATCACGAGTATTTGAAGCTAAACCATTTGATTAGCATGGATTTGAAGCTAAGCGTTCTACTTCGCATTGATTTGCAGCTAAATCATGTGTTTCGCTTGGTTTTGAAGCTAACTCGTTTGTTTCGCTTGCAGTTGAAGCTACATCATGTATAGCACAAGTATTTGAAGGTAAACCATTTGTTTCGCATGGATTTGAAGATAAGCCTTCTACTTCGCATTGATTTGAAGATAAATCATGTGTTTCGCTTGGATTTGAAGCTAACACGTTTGTTTAGCATGCAGTTGAAGCTAAAACATGTACATCACAAGTATCTGGATCTAATCCACCTGTTTCGCAAGAATATGAAGCTATGAAGCTAATCCATGTGATTCGTATGAATTCGAAGCTAGATCATGTGTTTCGCATGGATTTGAAGCTGTATCACTTATATCGCAATTATCTGAAGATAAATCATTTGTTTCTCACGTATTTGAAGCTAAGCCTTCTACATCGCATTGATTTGAAGCTAACTCGATTGTTTCGCCCGCATATGAAGCTATATCACTTATATCGCAATTATCTGAAGATAAATCATTTGTTTCTCATGTATTTGAAGATAAGCCTTGTACTTCGCATTGATTTGAATCTAAATCATGTGTTTCGCATGGATTTGAAGCTAACTCGCTTGTTTCGCATGTAGTTGAAGCTAAATCATATTTATCACAAGTATCTGAGTATAAACCATGTGTTTCGCATGAATATTAAGCTAAACTATGTGTTTCGCATGAATTTGAAGCGAAATGATGTGTTTCGCATGGATTTGAAGCTATCCCTTTTGTTTCGCCTGCATTTGAAGATAAATCATGTATATCACAAGTATTTGAAGCTAAACCATTTGATTCGCATGGATTTGACATTAAGCCTTCTACTTCGTACTGATTTGAAGCTAAATCATGTGTTTCGTTTGAATTTGAAACTAAGCCTTCTACTTCGCATTGATTTGCAGCTAAATCATGTGTTTCGCTTGGTTTTGAAGCTAACTCGTTTGTTTCGCTTGCAGTTGAAGCTACATCATGTATAGCACAAGTATTTGAAGCTAAACCATTTGTTTCGAATGAATTTGAAGCTAAGCCTTGTACTTCGCTTTGATTTGAAGCTAAATCATGTGTTTCGCTTGGTTTTGAAGCTAACTGGTTTGTTTCGCATGCAGTTGAATCTAAATCATGCATATCACAAGTATTTGAAGGTAAACCATTTGTTTCGCATGAATTTGAATCGAAGCCTTCTACTTCGCATTGATTTGAAGCTAAGTCTTCCACTTCGCATTGATTTGGAGGTAAATCATGTGTTTCGCTTGGATTTGAAGCTAACTCGTTTGTTTCGATTGCAGTTGAAGCTAAATCATGTTTATCACAAGTATCTGAATATAAACCATCTGTGTCGCATGAATATTGAGCTAAACCATGTATTTCGCATGAATTCGAAGCTAAATGATGTGTTTCGCATGGATATGAAGCTAACTCTTTTGTTTCGCCTGCATTTGAAGATAAATCATGTATATCATAAGTATTTGAAGCTCAACCGTTTTAGTCGCATGGATTTGAAGCTATCCCTTCTACTTCGCATTGATTTGCAGCTAAATCATGTGTTTCGCTGTGATTTGAAGCTAACTCGTTTGTATCGCATGCAGTTGAAGCTAAATCATGTATATCACAAGTATTTGAAGCTAAACCATTCGCTTCGCATGGATTTGAAGCAAAGCCTTCAACTTCGCATTGATTTGAAGATAAATCATGTGTTTCGCATGGATTTGAAGCTGTATCACTTATATCGCAATTATCTGAAGATAAATCATTTGTTTCTCATGTATTTGAAGCTAAGCCGTCTATTTCGCATTGATTTGAAGCTAAATCATATGTTTCGCATGGATTTGAAGCTAACTCGTTTTTTCGCCTGTATTTAAAGATAAATCATGTATATCACAAGTATTTGGAGCTAAACCGTTCGCTTCGCACGGATTTGAAGCAAAGCCTGCAACTTCGCATTGATTTGAAGATAAATCATGTGTTTCGCTTGGATTTGAAGCTATCACGTTTGTTTCGCATGCAGTTGAAGCTAAATCATGTATATCACAAGTATTTGAAACTAAACCATTTGTTTCACATTGATTTGATGATTAGCATTCTACGTCGCATTGATTTGAAGCTAAATCATACGTTTCGCATGGATTTGAAGCTAACTCGTTTTCTTCGCCTGTATTTGAAGATAAATCATATATATCACAAGTATTTGAAGCTAAACCATACGCTTCGCATGGATTTGAAGCAAAGCCTTCAACTTCGCATTGATTTGAAGATAAATCATGTGTTTCGCTTAGATTTGAAGCTAACTCGTTTGTTTCGCATGCTGTTGAAGCTAAATCATGTTTATCACAAGTATCTGAATCTAAACCATCTGTTTCGCAAAAATATGAAGCTAAACCATGTGTTTCGCATGAATTTGAAGCTAAATGATGTGTTTCGCTTGGTTTTGAAGCTAACTCTTTTGTTTCGCCTGCATTTGAAGATAAATCATGTATATCACGAGTATTTGAAGCTAAACCATTTGATTAGCATGGATTTGAAGCTAAGCCTACTACTTCGCATTGATTTGAAGCTAAATCATGTGTTTCGCTTGGATAAGAAGCTAACTCGTTTGTTTCGCCTGCATTTGAAGCTAAATCATGTATATCACAAGTCTTTGAAGCTAAACCATTTGATTCGCGGCTATTTGAACCTAAGCCTTCCAATTCGCATTGATTTGAAGCTAAATCATATGTTTCGCATGGATTTGAAGCTAACTCGTTTTCTTCGCCTGTATTTGAAGATAAATCATGTATATCACAAGTATTTGAAGCTAAACCATTTGTTTCGGATTGATTTGAAGCTAAGCCTTCTATTTCGCATCGATTTGATGCTAAATCATATGTTTCGCATGGATTTGAAACTAACTCGTTTGTTTCGTCTTCATTTGAAGCTGTTTCATTTATATCGCAAGTGTTTGAAGCTAAACCATTTGTTTCGAATGGATTTGAAGATAAGCCTTCTACTTCGCATTGATTTAAATCTAAATCGTGTGTATGGCATGGATTCGAAGCTATCTCGTTTGTTTCGCCTGCATTTGAAGTTAAATCATGTATATCACAAGTATTTGAAGCTAAAACAATCGCTTCGCATGGGTTTGAAGCAAAACTTTCATCTTCGCATTGATTTGAAGATAAATCATGCGTTTCGCTTGGATTTGAAGCTAACAAGTTTGTTTCGCATGCAGTTGAAGCTAAAACATGTACATCACAATTATCTGGATCTGATCCATCCGTTTCGCAAGAATATGAAGCTATGAAGCTAATCCATGTGATTCGCTTGAATTTGAAGCTAAATCATGTGTTTCGCATGGATTTGAAGCTGCATCACTTATATCGCAATTATCTGTAGATAAATCATTTGTTTCTCATGTGTTTGAAGCTAAGCCTTCTACTTCGCATTGATTCGAAGCTAAATCATGTGAATCGCATGGATTTGAAGCTAACTCGTTTGATTCGCATGCAGTTGAAGCTAAATCATGTATATCACGAGTATTTGAAGCTAAACCATTTGTTTCGGATTGATTTGAAACTAAGCCTTCTACTTCGCATTGATTTGATGCTAAATCATATGTTTCGCATGGATTTGAAACTAACTCGTTTGTTTCGTCTTCATTTGAAGCTGTTTCTTTTATATCGCAAGTATTTGAAGCTAAACCATTTGTTTCGGATGGATTTGAAGATAAGCCTACTACTTCGCATTGATTTAAATCCAAATCGTGTGTATGGCATGGATTTGAAGCTGTATCACTTATATCGCAATTATCTGAAGATAAATCATTTGTTTCTCATGTGTTTGAAGCTAAGCCTTCTACTTCGCATTGATTCGAAGCTAAATCATGTGAATCGCACGGATTTGAAGCTAACTCGTTTGATTCGCATGCAGTTGAAGCTAAATCATGTATATCACGAGTATTTGAAGCTAAACCATTTGTTTCGGATTGATTTGAAGCTAAGCCTTCTACTTCGCATTGATTTGATGCTAAATCATATGTTTCGCATGGATTTGAAACTAACTCGTTTGTTTCGTCTTCATTTGAAGCTGTTTCATTTATATCGCAAGTATTTGAAGCTAAACCATTTGTTTCGGATGGATTTGAAGATAAGCCTTCTACTTTGCATTGATTTAAATCTAAATCGTATGTATGGCATGGATTTGAAGCTAACTCGATTGTTTCGCATGCTGTTGAAGCTAAATCATGTTTATCACAAGTATCTGAATCTAAACCATCTGTTTCGCAAGAATATGAAGCTAAACCATGTGTTTCGCATGAATTTGAAGCTAAATGATGTGTTTCGCTTGGTTTTGAAGCTAACTCTTTTGTTTCGCCTGCATTTGAAGATAAATCATGTATAGCACAAGTATTTGAAGCTAAACCATTTGTTTCGCATGGATTTGAAGATAAGCCTTCTACTTCGCATTGATTTGAAGCTAACTCGATTGTTTCGCCTGCATTTGAAGCTATATCACTTATATCGCAATTATCTGAAGATAAATCATTTGTTTCTCATGTATTTGAAGCTAAGTCTTCCACTTCGCTTTGATTTGAACCTAAATAATGTGTTTCGCTTCGATTTGAAGGTAAAGCGTTTGTTTCGCATGCAGCTGAAGCTGAATCATGTATATCACAAGTATTTGAAGCTAAACCATTTGTTTCGCATGAATTTGATGCTAAGCCTTCTACTTCGCTTTGATTTGAAGCTAAATCATTTGTTTCGCTTGGTTTTGAAGCTAACTCGTTTGATTCGCATGCAGTTGAAGCTAAATCATGTATATCACGAGTATTTGAAGCTAAACCATTTGTTTCGGATTGATTTGAAGCTAAGCCTTCTACTTCGCATTGATTTGATGCTAAATCATATGTTTCGCATGGATTTGAAACTAACTCGTTTGTTTCGTCTTCATTTGAAGCTGTTTCATTTATATCGCAAGTATTTGAAGCTAAACCATTTGTTTCGGATGGATTTGAAGATAAGCCTTCTACTTTGCATTGATTTAAATCTAAATCGTATGTATGGCATGGATTTGAAGCTAACTCGATTGTTTCGCATGCTGTTGAAGCTAAATCATGTTTATCACAAGTATCTGAATCTAAACCATCTGTTTCGCAAGGATATGAAGCTAAACCATGTGTTTCGCATGAATTTGAAGCTAAATAATGTGTTTCGCATGGTTTTGAAGCTAACTCTTTTGTTTCGCCTGCATTTGAAGATAAATTATGTATAGCACAAGTATTTGAAGCTAAACCATTTGTTACGCATGGATTTGAAGATAAGCCTTCTACTTCGCATTGATTTGAAGCTAACTCGATTGTTTCGCCTGCATTTGAAGCTATATCACTTATATCGCAATTATCTGAAGATAAATCATTTGTTTCTCATGCATTTGAAGCTAAGTCTTCCACTTCGCTTTGATTTGAACCTAAATAATGTGTTTCGCTTCTATTTGAAGGTAAAGCGTTTGTTTCGCATGCATTTGAAGCTAAATCATATATATCACAAGTATTTGAATCTAAACCATTTGTTTCGCATTGATTTGAAGATAAGTCTTCTACTTCGCATTGATTTGAAGCTAACTCGATTGTTTCGCCTGCATTTGAAGCTATATCACTTATATCGCAATTATCTGAAGATAAATCATTTGTTTCTCATGTATTTGAAGCTAAGTCTTCCACTTCGCTTTGATTTGAACCTAAATAATGTGTTTCGCTTCGATTTGAAGGTAAAGCGTTTGTTTCGCATGCAGCTGAAGCTGAATCATGTATATCACAAGTATTTGAAGCTAAACCTTTTGATTCGCATGAATTTGATGCTAAGCCTTCTACTTCGCTTTGATTTGAAGCTAAATCATTTGTTTCGCTTGGTTTTGAAGCTAACTCGTTTGATTCGCATGCAGTTGAAGCTAAATCATGTATATCACGAGTATTTGAAGCTAAACCATTTGTTTCGGATTGATTTGAAGCTAAGCCTTCTACTTCGCATTGATTTGATGCTAAATCATATGTTTCGCATGGATTTGAAACTAACTCGTTTGTTTCGTCTTCATTTGAAGCTGTTTCATTTATATCGCAAGTATTTGAAGCTAAACCATTTGTTTCGGATGGATTTGAAGATAAGCCTTCTACTTTGCATTGATTTAAATCTAAATCGTATGTATGGCATGGATTTGAAGCTAACTCGATTGTTTCGCATGCTGTTGAAGCTAAATCATGTTTATCACAAGTATCTGAATCTAAACCATCTGTTTCGCAAGGATATGAAGCTAAACCATGTGTTTCGCATGAATTTGAAGCTAAATAATGTGTTTCGCTTGGTTTTGAAGCTAACTCTTTTGTTTCGCCTGCATTTGAAGATAAATTATGTATAGCACAAGTATTTGAAGCTAAACCATTTGTTACGCATGGATTTGAAGATAAGCCTTCTACTTCGCATTGATTTGAAGCTAACTCGATTGTTTCGCCTGCATTTGAAGCTATATCACTTATATCGCAATTATCTGAAGATAAATCATTTGTTTCTCATGCATTTGAAGCTAAGTCTTCCACTTCGCTTTGATTTGAACCTAAATAATGTGTTTCGCTTCTATTTGAAGGTAAAGCGTTTGTTTCGCATGCATTTGAAGCTAAATCATATATATCACAAGTATTTGAATCTAAACCATTTGTTTCGCATTGATTTGAAGATAAGTCTTCTACTTCGCATTGATTTGAAGCTAACTCGATTGTTTCGCCTGCATTTGCAGCTATATCACATATATCGCAATTATCTGATGATAAATCATATGTTTCTCATGTATTTGAACATAAGCCTTGTACTTCGCATTGATTTGAAGCTAAATCATGCGTTTCGCATGGATTTGAAGCTAACTCGTTTGTATCGCATGCAGTTGAAGCTAAATCATGTATATCTCAAGTATTTGAAGCTAAACCATCTGTTTCGCATGGATTTGAAGATAAGTCTCCTACTTCGCATTAATTTGAAGCTAACTCGATTGATTCGACTGCATTTGAATCTATATCACTTATCTCGCAATTATCTGTAGATAAATCATTTGCTTCTCATGTATTTGAAGCTAAGCCGTCTATTTCGCACTGATTTGAAGCTAAATCATATGTTTTGCATGGATTTGAAGCTAACTCGTTTTATTCGCCTGTATTTGAAGATAAATCATGTACATCACAAGTATTTGAAGCTAAACCATTCGCTTCGCATGGATTTGCAGAAAAGCCTTCAACTTCGCATTGATATGAAGATAAATCATGTGTTTCGCTTGGATTTGAAGCTAACACGTTTGTTTAGCATGCAGTTGAAGCTAAAACATGTACATCACAAGTATCTGGATCTAATCCACCTGTTTCGCAAGAATATGAAGCTATGAAGCTAATCCATGTGATTCGTATGAATTTGAAGCTAAATCATGTGTTTCGCATGGATTTGAAGCTGTATCACTTATATCGCAATTATCTGAAGATAAATCATTTGTTTCTCACGTATTTGAAGCTAAGCCTTCTACTTCGCATTGATTTGAAGCTAACTCGATTGTTTCGCCCGCATATGAAGCTATATCACTTATATCGCAATTATCTGAAGATAAATCATTTGTTTCTCATGTATTTGAAGATAAGCCTTGTACTGCGCATTGATTTGAAGCTAAATCATGTGTTTCGCATGGATTTGAAGCGAACTCGTTTGTTTCGCATGCAGTTGAAGCTAAATCATATTTATCACAAGTATCTGACTATAAACCATGTGTTTCGCATGAATATTAAGCTAAAATATGTGTTTCGCATGAGTTTGAAGCGAAATGATGTGTTTCGCATGGATTTGAAGCTATCTCTTTTGTTTCGCCTGCATTTGAAGATAAATCATGTATATCACAAGTATTTGATGCTAAACCGTTTGATTCGCACGGATTTGAAGCTAAGCGTTCTACTTCGCATTGATTTGCAGCTAAATCATGTGTTTCGCTTGGTTTTGAAGCTAACTCGTTTGTTTCGCTTGCAGTTGAAGCTACATCATGTATAGCACAAGTATTTGAAGGTAAACCATTTGTTTCGCATGGATTTGAAGATAAGCCTTCTACTTCGCATTGATTTGAAGATAAACCATGTGTTTCGCTTGGATTTGAAGCTAACACGTTTGTTTAGCATGCAGTTGAAGCTAAAACATGTACATCACAAGTATCTGGATCTAATCCACCTGTTTCGCAAGAATATGAAGCTATGAAGCTAATCCATGTGATTCGTATGAATTTGAAGCTAGATCATGTGTTTCGCATGGATTTGAAGCTGTATCACTTATATCGCAATTATCTGAAGATAAATCATTTGTTTCTCACGTATTTGAAGCTAAGCCTTCTACATCGCATTGATTTGAAGCTAACTCGATTGTTTCGCCCGCATATGAAGCTATATCACTTATATCGCAATTATCTGAAGATAAATCATTTGTTTCTCATGTATTTGAAGATAAGCCTTGTACTTCGCATTGATTTGAATCTAAATCATGTGTTTCGCATGGATTTGAAGCTAACTCGCTTGTTTCGCATGCAGTTGAAGCTAAATCATATTTATCACAAGTATCTGAGTATAAACCATGTGTTTCGCATGAATATTAAGCTAAACTATGTGTTTCGCATGAATTTGAAGCGAAATGATGTGTTTCGCATGGATTTGAAGCTATCCCTTTTGTTTCGCCTGCATTTGAAGATAAATCATGTATATCACAAGTATTTGAAGCTAAACCATTTGATTCGCATGGATTTGACATTAAGCCTTCTACTTCGTACTGATTTGAAGCTAAATCATGTGTTTCGTTTGAATTTGAAACTAAGCCTTCTACTTCGCATTGATTTGCAGCTAAATCATGTGTTTCGCTTGGTTTTGAAGCTAACTCGTTTGTTTCGCTTGCAGTTGAAGCTACATCATGTATAGCACAAGTATTTGAAGCTAAACCATTTGTTTCGAATGAATTTGAAGCTAAGCCTTCTACTTCGCTTTGATTTGAAGCTAAATCATGTGTTTCGCTTGGTTTTGAAGCTAACTCGTTTGTTTCGCATGCAGTTGAATCTAAATCATGCATATCACAAGTATTTGAAGGTAAACCATTTGTTTCGCATGAATTTGAATCGAAGCCTTCTACTTCGCATTGATTTGAAGCTAAGTCTTCCACTTCGCATTGATTTGGAGGTAAATCATGTGTTTCGCTTGGATTTGAAGCTAACTCGTTTGTTTCGATTGCAGTTGAAGCTAAATCATGTTTATCACAAGTATCTGAATATAAACCATCTGTGTCGCATGAATATTGAGCTAAACCATGTATTTCGCATGAATTTGAAGCTAAATGATGTGTTTCGCATGGATATGAAGCTAACTCTTTTGTTTCGCCTGCATTTGAAGATAAATCATGTATATCATAAGTATTTGAAGCTCAACCGTTTTAGTCGCATGGATTTGAAGCTATCCCTTCTACTTCGCATTGATTTGCAGCTAAATCATGTGTTTCGCTGTGATTTGAAGCTAACTCGTTTGTATCGCATGCAGTTGAAGCTAAATCATGTATATCACAAGTATTTGAAGCTAAACCATTCGCTTCGCATGGATTTGAAGCAAAGCCTTCAACTTCGCATTGATTTGAAGATAAATCATGTGTTTCGCATGGATTTGAAGCTGTATCACTTATATCGCAATTATCTGAAGATAAATCATTTGTTTCTCATGTATTTGAAGCTAAGCCGTCTATTTCGCATTGATTTGAAGCTAAATCATATGTTTCGCATGGATTTGAAGCTAACTCGTTTTTTCGCCTGTATTTAAAGATAAATCATGTATATCACAATTATTGTAAGCCAAACCATTTGATTCGCATGAATTTGAAGCTAAATGATGTGGTTCACATGAATTGAATCTCACTCGTTTGTTTCGCATGCATTTGAAGATATATCAGTTATGTCGCAAGCATTTGATGCTAAATCATTTGTGTCGCATGGATTTGAAGCTGAGTCTCCAACTTCGCATTGATTTGAAGCTAAATCTTGTGTTTCGATTTGGTTTGAAGCTAACTCGATTGTTTCCCGTGCATTTGAAGCTGTATCACTTATGTCGCAATTATCTGAAAATAAATCATTTGTTTACATGCATTTGGAGCTAAGCCTTCCACTTCGCATTGATTTGAAGCTAAATCATGTGTTTCGCTTGGATTTGAAGCTATCACGTTTGTTTCGCATGCAGTTGAAGCTAAATCATGTATATCACAAGTATTTGAAACTAAACCATTTGTTTCACATTGATTTGATGATTAGCATTCTACGTCGCATTGATTTGAAGCTAAATCATATGTTTCGCATGGATTTGAAGCTAACTCGTTTTCTTCGCCTGTATTTGAAGATAAATCATATATATCACAAGTATTTGAAGCTAAACCATACGCTGCGCATGGATTTGAAGCAAAGCCTTCAACTTCGCATTGATTTGAAGATAAATCATGTGTTTCGCTTAGATTTGAAGCTAACTCGTTTGTTTCGCATGCTGTTGAAGCTAAATCATGTTTATCACAAGTATCTGAATCTAAACCATCTGTTTCGCAAGAATATGAAGCTAAACCATGTGTTTCGCATGAATTTGAAGCTAAATGATGTGTTTCGCTTGGTTTTGAAGCTAACTCTTTTGTTTCGCCTGCATTTGAAGATAAATCATGTATATCACGAGTATTTGAAGCTAAACCATTTGATTAGCATGGATTTGAAGCTAAGCCTACTACTTCGCATTGATTTGAAGCTAAATCATGTGTTTCGCTTGGATAAGAAGCTAACTCGTTTGTTTCGCCTGCATTTGAAGCTAAATCATGTATATCACAAGTCTTTGAAGCTAAACCATTTGATTCGCGGCTATTTGAACCTAAGCCTTCCAATTCGCATTGATTTGAAGCTAAATCATATGTTTCGCATGGATTTGAAACTAACTCGTTTTCTTCGCCTGTATTTGAAGATAAATCATGTATATCACAAGCATTTGAAGCTAAACCATTTGTTTCGGATTGATTTGAAGCTAAGCCTTCTATTTCGCATCGATTTGATGCTAAATCATATGTTTCGCATGGATTTGAAACTAACTCGTTTGTTTCGTCTTCATTTGAAGCTGTTTCATTTATATCGCAAGTGTTTGAAGCTAAACCATTTATTTCGAATGGATTTGAAGATAAGCCTTCTACTTCGCATTGATTTAAATCTAAATCGTGTGTATGGCATGGATTCGAAGCTATCTCGTTTGTTTCGCCTGCATTTGAAGTTAAATCATGTATATCACAAGTATTTGAAGCTAAAACAATCGCTTCGCATGGGTTTGAAGCAAAACTTTCATCTTCGCATTGATTTGAAGATAAATCATGCGTTTCGCTTGGATTTGAAGCTAACAAGTTTGTTTCGCATGCAGTTGAAGCTAAAACATGTACATCACAATTATCTGGATCTGATCCATCCGTTTCGCAAGAATATGAAACTGAATCATGTATATCACAAGTATTTGAAGCTAAACCATTTGTTTCGCATGAATTTGAAGCTAAGCCTTCTACTTCGCTTTGATTTGAAGCTAAATCATGTGTTTCGCTTGGTTTTGAAGCTAACTCGTTTGATTCGCATGCAGTTGAAGCTAAATCATGTATATCACGAGTATTTGAAGCTAAACCATTTGTTTCGGATTGATTTGAAGCTAAGCCTTCTACTTCGCATTGATTTGATGCTAAATCATATGTTTCGCATGGATTTGAAACTAACTCGTTTGTTTCGTCTTCATTTGAAGCTGTTTCATTTATATCGCAAGTATTTGAAGCTAAACCATTTGTTTCGGATGGATTTGAAGATAAGCCTTCTACTTTGCATTGATTTAAATCTAAATCGTATGTATGGCATGGATTTGAAGCTAACTCGATTGTTTCGCATGCTGTTGAAGCTAAATCATGTTTATCACAAGTATCTGAATCTAAACCATCTGTTTCGCAAGAATATGAAGCTAAACCATGTGTTTCGCATGAATTTGAAGCTAAATGATGTGTTTCGCTTGGTTTTGAAGCTAACTCTTTTGTTTCGCCTGCATTTGAAGATAAATCATGTATAGCACAAGTATTTGAAGCTAAACCATTTGTTTCGCACGGATTTGAAGATAAGCCTTCTACTTCGCATTGATTTGAAGCTAACTCGATTGTTTCGCCTGCATTTGAAGCTATATCACTTATATCGCAATTATCTGAAGATAAATCATTTGTTTCTCATGTATTTGAAGCTAAGTCTTCCACTTCGCTTTGATTTGAACCTAAATAATGTGTTTCGCTTCGATTTGAAGGTAAAGCGTTTGTTTCGCATGCAGTTGAAGCTGAATCAAGTATATCACAAGTATTTGAAGCTAAACCATTTGTTTCGCATGAATTTGAAGCTAAGCCTTCTACTTCGCTTGATTTGAAGCTAAATCATGTGTTTCGCTTGGTTTTGAAGCTAACTCGTTTGATTCGCATGCAGTTGAAGCTAAATCATGTATATCACTAGTATTTGAAGCTAAACCATTTGTTTCGGATGGATTTGAAGATAAGCCTTCTACCTCGCATTGATTTAAATCTAAATCGTATGTATGGCATGGATTTGAAGCTAACTCGTTTGTTTCGCATGCTGTTGAAGCTAAATCATGTTTATCACAAGTATCTGAATCTAAACCATCTGTTTCGCAAGGATATGAAGCTAAACCATTTGTTTCGCATGAATTTGAATCTAAGCCTTCTACTTCGCATTGATTTGAAGCTAAGTCTTCTACTTCGCATTGATCTAGAGGTAAATCATGTGTTTCGCATTGATTTGAAGCTAACTCGATTGTTTCGCCTGCATTTGAAGCTATATCACTTATATCGCAATTATCTGAAGATAAATCATTTGTTTCTCATGCATTTGAAGCTAAGTCTTCCACTTCGCTTTGATTTGAACCTAAATAATGTGTTTCGCTTCGATTTGAAGGTAAAGCGTTTGTTTCGCATGCAGTTGAAGCTAAATCATGTATATCACAAGTATTTTAATCTAAACCATTTGTTTCGCATTGATTTGAAGATAAGCTTTCTACTACGCATTGATTTGAAGCTAAATCGATTGTTTCGCCTGCATTTGCAGCTTTATCACATATATCGCAATTATCTGATGATAAATCATATGTTTCTCATGTATTTGAACATAAGCCTTGTACTTCGCATTGATTTGAATCTGAATCATGTGTTTCGCATGGATTTGAAGCTAACTCGTTTGTTTCGCTTGCCGTTAAAGCTAAATCAAGTACATCACAAGTATTTGTAGCTAAACCATGTGTTTCGCATGAATTTGAAGCTAAATGATGTCTTTCGCTTTGATTTGAAGATAAACCACGTGATTCGCATGGACTTGCAACTAACTCGTTTGTATCGCGTGCATTTGAAGCTATATCACTTACATCGTAATTATCTGAAGTTAAATTATTTGTTTCTCATGTATTTGAAGCTAAGGCTTCTACTTCGCATTGATTTGCAGCTAAATTATGTGTTTCGCTTGGATTTGAAGCTAACACGTTTGTTTAGCATGCAGTTGAAGCTAAATCATGTACATCACAAATATTTGAAGCTAAACCATTTGTTTCGCATGGATTTGAAGATAAGCCTCCTACTTCGCATTAATTTGAAGCTATCTCGATTGATTCGACTGCTTTTGAATCTATATCACTTATATCGCAATTATCTGAAGATAAATCATTTGCTTCTCATGTATTTGAAGCTAAGCCGTCTATTTCGCACTGATTTGAAGCTAAATCATATGTTTCGCATGGATTTGAAGCTAACTCGTTTTCTTCGCCTGTATTTGAAGATAAATCATGTATATCACAAGTATTTGAAGCTGAACCATACGCTTCGCATGGATTTGAAGCAAAGCCTTCAACTTCGCATTGATTTGAAGATAAATCATGTGTTCCGCTTAGATTTGAAGCTAACACGTTTGTTTAGCATGCAGTTGAAGCTAAAACATGTTCATCACAAGTATCTGGATCTAATCCATCTGTTTCGTAAGAATATGAAGCTATGAAGCTAATCCATGTGATTCGCATGAATTTGAAGCTAAATCATGTTTGTCGCATGGATTTGAAGCTGTATCACTTATATCGCAATTATCTGAAGATAAATCATTTGTTTCTCATGTGTTTAAAGCTAAGCCTTCTACTTCGCATTGATTTGAAGCTAAATCATGTGTTTCGCATGGATTTGAAGCTAACTCGTTTTCTTCGCCTGTATTTGAAGATAAATCATGTATATCACAAGTATTTGAAGCTAAACCATACGCTTCGTATGGATTTGAAGCAAAGCCTTCAACTTCGCATTGATTTGAAGATAAATCATGTGTTCCGCTTAGATTTGAAGCTAACACGTTTGTTTAGCATGCAGTTGAAGCTAAATCATTTATATCACAAGTATTTGAAGCTAAACCGTTTGATTCGCACGGATTTGAAGCTAAGCGTTCTACTTCGCATTGATTTGCAGCTAAATCATGTGTTTCGCTTGGTTTTGAAGCTAACTCGTTTGTTTCGCTTGCAGTTGAAGCTACATCATGTATAGCACAAGTATTTGAAGCTAAACCATTTGATTCGCATGGATTTGAAGCTAACTCGTTTGTTTCGCCTACCGTTAAAGCTAAATCATGTACATCACAAGTATTTGTAGCTAAACCATGTGTTTCGCATGAATTTGAAGCTAAATGATGTCTTTCGCATTGATTTGAAGCTAACTCTTTTGTTTCGCCTGCATTTGGAGACAAATCATGTATATCACAAGTATTTGAAGCTAAACCGTTTGATTCGCATGGATTTGAAGCTAAGCCTTCTACTTCGCACTGATTTGCAGGTAACTCGATTGTTTCACCTGCATTTGAAGCTACATCACTTTTATCGCAATTATCTGAAGATAAATCATTTGTTTCTCATGTATTTGAAGCTAAGCCTTTTACTTCGCTTTGATTTGAAGATAAACCACGTGATTCGCATGGACTTGCAACTAACTCGTTTGTATCGCGTGCATTTGAAGCTATATCACTTACATCGTAATTATCTGAAGTTAAATTATTTGTTTCTCATGTATTTGAAGCTAAGGCTTCTACTTCGCATTGATTTGCAGCTAAATTATGTGTTTCGCTTGGATTTGAAGCTAACACGTTTGTTTAGCATGCAGTTGAAGCTAAATCATGTACATCACAAATATTTGAAGCTAAACCATTTGTTTCGCATGGATTTGAAGATAAGCCTCCTACTTCGCATTAATTTGAAGCTATCTCGATTGATTCGACTGCATTTGAATCTATATCACTTATATCGCAATTATCTGAAGATAAATCATTTGCTTCTCATGTATTTGAAGCTAAGCCGTCTATTTCGCACTGATTTGAAGCTAAATCATATGTTTCGCATGGATTTGAAGCTAACTCGTTTTCTTCGCCTGTATTTGAAGATAAATCATGTATATCACAAGTATTTGAAGCTGAACCATACGCTTCGCATGGATTTGAAGCAAAGCCTTCAACTTCGCATTGATTTGAAGATAAATCATGTGTTCCGCTTAGATTTGAAGCTAACACGTTTGTTTAGCATGCAGTTGAAGCTAAATCATTTATATCACAAGTATTTGAAGCTAATCCGTTTGATTCGCACGGATTTGAAGCTAAGCGTTCTACTTCGCATTGATTTGCAGCTAAATCATGTGTTTCGCTTGGTTTTGAAGCTAACTCGTTTGTTTCGCTTGCAGTTGAAGCTACATCATGTATAGCACAAGTATTTGAAGCTAAACCATTTGATTCGCATGGATTTGAAGCAAAGCCTTCAACTTCGCATTGATTTGAAGATAAATCATGTGTTCCGCTTAGATTTGAAGCTAACACGTTTGTTTAGCATGCAGTTGAAGCTAAAACATGTTCATCACAAGTATCTGGATCTAATCCATCTGTTTCGTAAGAATATGAAGCTATGAAGCTAATCCATGTGATTCGCATGAATTTGAAGCTAAATCATGTTTGTCGCATGGATTTGAAGCTGTATCACTTATATCGCAATTATCTGAAGATAAATCATTTGTTTCTCATGTGTTTAAAGCTAAGCCTTCTACTTCGCATTGATTTGAAGCTAAATCATGTGTTTCGCATGGATTTGAAGCTAACTCGTTTTCTTCGCCTGTATTTGAAGATAAATCATGTATATCACAAGTATTTGAAGCTAAACCATACGCTTCGTATGGATTTGAAGCAAAGCCTTCAACTTCGCATTGATTTGAAGATAAATCATGTGTTCCGCTTAGATTTGAAGCTAACACGTTTGTTTAGCATGCAGTTGAAGCTAAATCATTTATATCACAAGTATTTGAAGCTAAACCGTTTGATTCGCACGGATTTGAAGCTAAGCGTTCTACTTCGCATTGATTTGCAGCTAAATCATGTGTTTCGCTTGGTTTTGAAGCTAACTCGTTTGTTTCGCTTGCAGTTGAAGCTACATCATGTATAGCACAAGTATTTGAAGCTAAACCATTTGATTCGCATGGGTTTGAAGCTAACTCGTTTGTTTCGCCTACCGTTAAAGCTAAATCATGTACATCACAAGTATTTGTAGCTAAACCATGTGTTTCGCATGAATTTGAAGCTAAATGATGTCTTTCGCATTGATTTGAAGCTAACTCTTTTGTTTCGCCTGCATTTGGAGACAAATCATGTATATCACAAGTATTTGAAGCTAAACCGTTTGATTCGCATGGATTTGAAGCTAAGCCTTCTACTTCGCACTGATTTGCAGGTAACTCGATTGTTTCACCTGCATTTGAAGCTACATCACTTTTATCGCAATTATCTGAAGATAAATCATTTGTTTCTCATGTATTTGAAGCTAAGCCTTTTACTTCGCTTTGATTTGAAGATAAACCACGTGATTCGCATGGACTTGCAACTAACTCGTTTGTATCGCGTGCATTTGAAGCTATATCACTTACATCGTAATTATCTGAAGTTAAATCATTTGTTTCTCATGTATTTGAAGCTAAGGCTTCTACTTCGCATTGATTTGCAGCTAAATCATGTGTTTCGCTTGGTTTTGAAGCTAACTCGTTTGTTTCTCATGCAGTTGAAGCTAAATCATGTACATCACAAGTATTTGAAGCTAAGCCATTTGTTTCGCATGGATTTGAAGAGAAGCCTCCTACTTCGCATTAATTTGAAGCTAACTCGATTGATTCGACTGCATTTGAATCTATATCACTTATATCGCAATTATCTGAAGATAAATAATTTGCTTCTCATGTATTTGAAGCTAAGCCGTCTATTTCGCACTGATTTGAAGCTAAATCATGTGCAGCGCATGGATTTGAAGCTAACTCGTTTGTTTCGCCTGCATTTAAAGCTAAATCATGTATATCACAAGTATTTGAAGCTAAACCATCTGTTTCGCGTGGTTTCGAAGATAAGCCTTGTACTTCCAATTGATTTGAAGATAAATCATGTGATTCGCAATGATTTGAAGGTAACTCATTTGTTTCACATGCATTTGAACCAATTTCACTTATATTCGCCAGTATTTGAAGATAAATCATTCGTTTCGCGTGGATTTGAAGCTACGCCACCTACTTCGTATTGATTTGAAGCTAAATCATGTATTCGCCTGGATTTGAAGCCAACTCGTTTGTTTCGCCTGCAGTTCAAGCTAAATCATGTATATCACAATTATTTGAAGCTGAACCATTTGTTTCGCATGGATTTGAAGCAAAGCCTTCTACTGCGCATTGATTTGAAGCTAAATCATGTGTTTCGCTTGCATTTGAAGCTAACTCGTTTGTTTCGTCTGCATTTGAACCAATATCACTTATATTCGCCAGTATTTGAAGATAAATCATTCGTTTCGCATGGATTTGAAGCTAAGCCTCCTACTTCGTATTGATTTGAAGCAAAGTCATGTATTCGCATGGATTTGAAGCCAACTCGTTGTTTCGCATGCAGTTGAAGCTAAATCACGTATATCACAAGTATTTGAAGCTGAACCATTTGTTTGGCATGGTTTTGAAGCTAAGCCTTCTACTTCGCATTTATTTGATGCTAAGTCACGTGTTTCGCATTGATTTGGAGATAACTCGTTAGTTTCGCATGCATTTGAACCAATTTCACTTATATTCGCCAGTATTTGAAGATAAATCATTCGTTTCGCGTGGATTTGAAGCTAAGCCACCTACTTCGTATTGATTTGAAGCTAAATCATGTATTCGCTTGGATTTGAAGCCAACTCGTTTGCTTCGCCTGCAGTTGAAGCTAAATCATGTATATCACAATAATTTGAAGCTGAACCATTTGTTTCGCATGGATTTGAAGCTAAGCCTTCTACAACGCATTTATTTGATGCCAAGTCACGTGTTTCGCATTGATTTGAAGATAACTCGTTTGTTTCGTCTGCATTTGTACCAATATCTCTTATATTCGCCAGTATTTGAAGATACATCATTCGTTTCGCGTGGATTTGAAGCTAACTCGTTTGTTTCGCATGCAGTTGAAGCTAAATCACGTATATCACAAGTATTTGAAGCTGAACCATTTGTTTCGCATGGATTTGAAGCTAAGCCTTCTACTACGCATTGATCTGAAGCTAAATCATGCGTTTCGCATGGATTTGAAGCTAACTCGTTTGTTTCGCATGCAGTTGAAGCTAAATCACGTATATCACAAGTATTTGAAGCTGAACCATTTGTTTCGCATGGATTTGAAGCTAAGCCTTCTACAACGCATTTATTTGATGCCAAGTCACGTGTTTCGCATTGATGTGAAGATAACTCGTTTGTTTCGTCTGCATTTGTACCAATATCTCTTATATTCGCCAGTATTTGAAGATAAATCATTCGTTTCGCGTGGATTTGAAGCTAAGCCACCTACTTCGTATTGATTAGAAGCTAAATCATGTATTCGCTTGGTTTTCAAGCCAACTCGTTCGTATCGCCTGCAGTTGAAGCTAAATCATGTATATCACAATTATTTGAAGCTTAACCATTTGTTTGGCATGGATTTTAAGCTAAGCCTTCTACGTCGCATTTATTTGATGCCAAGTCACGTGTATCGCATTGATTTGAAGATAACTCGTTTGTTTCGTCTGCATTTGTACCAATATCTCTTATATTCGCCAGTGTTTGAAGATAAATCATTCGTTTCGCATGGATTTGAAGCTAAGCCTCCTACTGCGTATTGATTTGAAGCTAAGTCATGTATTCGCTTGGATTTGAAGCCAACTCGTTTGTTTCGCCTGCAGTTGAAGCTAAATCATGTATATCACAATTATTTGAAGCTGACCCATTTGTTTCGCATGGACTTGAAGCTAAGCCTTCTACTGCCCATTGATTTGAAGCTAAATCATGTGTTTCGCTTGGATTTGAAGCTAACTCGTTTGTTTCGAATGCAGTTGAATCTAAATCATGTATATCACATATATTTGAAGCTGAACAATTGTTTCGCATGAATATTAAGCTAAACCATGTGTTTCGAATGAATTTGAAGCTAAATCATGTGTTTCGCATGGATTTGAAGCTAACTCGATTGTTTCGCCTGCATTTGAAGCTACATCATGTATATCCCAAGTATGTGAAGCTAAACCATTTTATTCGCATGGAGTTGAAGCTAAGCCTTCTACTTCGCATTGATTTGAATCTTAATCATGTGTTTCGCATGGATTTGAATTAAAATCGTTTGATTCACCTGCATTTGAAGCTATATCACTTAAATTCGCAAGTATTTGAAGCTAAATCATTTGTGTCGCATGGATTTGAAGCTAAGCCTTCTACTACGCATTGATCTGAAGCTAAATCATGCGTTTCGCATGGATTTGAAGCTAACTCGTTTGTTTCGCATGCAGTTGATGCTAAAGCATGTATATCACTAGTATTTGAAGCTGAACCATATGATTCTCGTGAATATTAAGCTAAACCATGTGTTTCGCATGAATATTAATCTAAACCAAGTGTTTCGCATGAATTTGAAGATAAATCATGCTTTTCACATGGATTTGAAGCTGACTCGTTTGTTTCGCCTGCATTTGAAGCTATATCACTTATATCGCAAGTGTTACGGCCAAGTGGCCAGGATTTATGGCAGGGGCCATGTGCTTGGGTACCCGGACGGTATGGGTCTGTCCCGGGCCGTTCCCGGGCACATGCGGCACCGCCATAACGTCTCCTGGTCCTTGATTACGGTCCAGTCAATTACGGTTGGGTCTGGCATTGTTCGGGCACGTAGGCCCATCAGCGCGGGATGTCTAGCAGGAGTTATTTTGCCACTCTCCCTCCTAACTCCCGGCCCACCGTTTTGGGGCAGTCTCACTGGATTTGGGATTGCAGTGGTTGGACCGTAATTCCTTGCCGCCCACCCTAGGTCAAGAGAAGTAGTTAGGACCGAGGTGATATTAGGCATGACTCCGGTCCTCTAGGGGACCGACAAGACGGAACAGACAGACAGAAAGCACAGAATATCAGAAGAGTACAGAACATTTTTAGAGCTTCTGAAGAGGACACCTTAGACTTTCAGACAGAACAGAACAGAAGACATAGAGAGATACGCGTAACGGTTAGGTTGCGTGTTACAAATAGAGTACTAGCATTTCATTTAGTCCCACTACAGTGGGTGGTCCTTCGAGTTAGTCGGCACCAAGTGCAATATTCAGAGGATCTCCGTCATCCATCTGATGGGTCCTCAACATTTGGTCCTTCGAGCCGGATCTAAGAACGCACAGACGAAGTGACAGTACATCAGAAGCTACAGCCACGCAGTACAGTGTATCACGAGAGCACCAACACCTGGCTTCAATCAGGAATCTCAGGAGCTCAGTGACGAGAAGTTTCTTCCGGAGGCTACAGCATCCAGAGAAGGCAGTGCATATAGCTTCAGAGCAGTGCAACACCACAGAAGTCCAGCAACACAGCAGGACAATCACGCAGCAGCTCAACATCATTGCAGAACAACGGAGCATCCCAGTGCAGCCAACAGGCATCGACAGCAGTACCAAGTGTCCCAGCCCAAGTGATAAGTACTTTTATAGTCCCATTTGCGTCAGTAAATCACTATGGCGGAAGATCTCAAACCGTTGATGATCGAGCGCGGAACGGTCAAGGCTGCACTCACGCGGTTTAAGACATTTATTTGCAAATTCGCGACCACGACCTCGGTGGGATCTCTTAACTAACGGTTAGATGCAAATGTATGTCTCCTTGACAATTTTAATAGAGTTCAAACGAGAATCGAAATACTCGTAGCTGGAACGGACGCCGAAGCAGCGCACGCGATCGAGCGCGAAGAATTCGAGACGGCGTATTTTCATCTGATAGATAAAGTCGAAATA
Organism: Megalopta genalis; assembly: GCF_051020955.1. Lineage (NCBI taxonomy): Eukaryota > Metazoa > Arthropoda > Insecta > Hymenoptera > Halictidae > Megalopta > Megalopta genalis. The sequence goes on along the minus strand of NW_027476432.1, from coordinate 134,142 downwards.
GTCATTGCCCGTGCCACTCCGGAGCAGAGTAGGATAACCACGAACAGCCCGATATCCGCGCAGACTGCAGATACCGCAATAAACGTTAGATTACCGACACTGCAACTGCCTTCCTTTGATGGCAATTACAGTGATTGGGTGAAATTTAAAGACACATTTACATCAGTGATTCACGAGAATAATTCATTAACAGACATACAACGGTTCCATTATTTAAATACCTCACTCAAGGAGGTAGCGGCTCGTGTGATTCAAGCGTTAGGCGTGTCCGGAACAAATTACAGACATGCATGGGAATTACTCAAGTCGCGATATGAAGATTCCACAAGTCTCAAGCGGCATCATGTAAATTCATTACTTGATTTAAAATCCATTCAAAGGGAATCAGACATCACATTGCGGGAATTTCTGGACGAAGCTACAAATCATAGAATAGCGTTAATGTCTTTGGGTGAATCGGTTGAAACTTGGGATACCATGTTAGTTCCGTTATTGTCCAGAAAGTTAGGTCAAGTGTCCATGAGAGAATGGGAAAGGAGAATAATATCTCAGTCGGAAATGCCTACATTTGGTCAATTATCTGCGTTTATAGAAGAACGTTCCAAATATTTAGCAAATATCGCGGTCAGTGTTCAGGTAGCTGCATCCAGGGTCGACCAGCGACCTCGAGGAACAAATAATACCCCTCGTTACAACTACATAGCTTCGCATGTAGTTAACTCAGCCGGGTGCCCCGCATGCAAGGCCAATCACGCGATATATAACTGTGAGAAATTTAAGAACAGCGATTTAAATACAAAAACAAAGATAGTGCAAGAAGCCCGGCTGTGTTTCAATTGTTTGTCATCGGCACATCGGGTACGGGCGTGTACACGGAGTCATTGCAAACAGTGTGGAAGGAAGCATCATTCCTTATTACATAATCCCGAATTCAAACGCGCAGAAGAAGGCTACGCGGCTACAGGAGAATCAGATTCGCGAGAACCCCCAGTACTCACAGCTAACGTAGCAAATACAATAGGGCATGCCGTATTATCAACAGCAATAGTTTATGTCAAGGACAAGGGGGGTCACATAAATGCAGGGTATTATCAGATTCGGGATCTCAAGCAAATTTTATAACCACGGAATTTTGCCAACGACTCGGCATCAAACCGACTGCAATAAGTTCAACAGAGACAGGATTAGGAAGGGCAGTAAATTCCATAGAAGGTAGAGCAACATTAACAATTCATTCGCGATATAATAAATCTCAACACACGGTACAATGCCTATCAATAGAAACCATCACGTCAGACATGCCCAATTTTCAGATACATAGAGAAAAAATAGAAATTCCAAGTCACATAGAGCTAGCCGATCCAGATTTCCATTTACAACGGCCAATAGATATGCTCATTGGAGCAGGTATATTTTGGACATTGCTATGTGTCGGTCAACATAAATCAACTTCCAACCTGCTCTTGCAAAAGACCCAACTCGGTTGGGTTTTGGGAGGCACTCCTACCTGGGCAGACAAGAAATTATCACAAGACAATAAGTGTTGTTTAGCCACACTCAATGACCTACAATCTCAATTAGAGAGGTTTTGGGACATAGAGGAACTAACCCCAAGCGATACTAGGTTAATCGATGAATGCGAGGCACATTTTAGGGAAACCATAAGACGAGACACGGACGGTAGATATATCGTTAGAATACCGTTTAAATCCAACGCAAATGAATTAGGTACTTCGCGAGCGCAAGCTGAACGGCGGTTATAATCGTTAGAAAGGTGGTTAGCAAGATATCCAGAAAAAAGTCAGCAGTATACAGAATTCATGTCAGAATATGAGACGTTAGGGCATATGTCGCGCATTGTAGAAGGTACACACGAGCAATCCGCCTACTAACTTCCCCACCACGCTGTATTCAAGGAAGGCAGCACGACAACGAAGCTTAGTGTTGTGTTCGATGGATCAGCAAAATCCTCATCAGACCTTGCATTGAACGACATCCAATTAGTGGGCCCTACAGTTCAAAGCGATTTAATTTCCATTTTAATTCGTTTTCGATATAATCGGTACGTCCTGTCGGCCGATATTGCTAAAATGTATCGACAAATTTTAGTTCATCCAGCAGATAGGAAGTATCAAAGACTTTTGTGGCGAGCACAGCCCCATCTCCCAGTCCAAGAGTACGAGTTAAACACAGTAACTTATGATACAGCATCCGCTCCTTTCCTAGCGACTCGTACTCTGCACGAAATTGGACTGACCTGTGCTCACACATTTCCGACGAGCAGTAAGGTTATAATCAATGATTTTTACGTAGACGATTTATTAACTGGGGCTCAAACAGAACAGGAAATAGAAACGCTGAAAAGGGAGCTGACGCAAATTCTATCACAAGCAGGTATGGACCTTCGTAAATGGGCAAGCAATTGCCCGACAGTTACAGCAACAGACAGTACAGAGAGAAATCGCGAAATCGCCGTAGATAAAGACCCAAAAACGTTAGGCCTCTTGTGGTCACCGACGACCGACCACTTAATGTTTAGAGTAGAATCCCCACAGAACCAGCGTGTCACAAAACGTACTATTCTTTCTGAAATAGCTCAAATTTTTGACCCGTTAGGTCTAATATCCCCCATTGTAATAGTCGCAAAATTGATCCTACAACAACTATGGCAGACTCAGATAGGTTGGGATCAATCAATACCGCAGAACCTGCATACTCAATGGCTCCAATACCGCCAAGATATTAGCAAGGTAGGAGCAATGAACATCTCGCGATGTGCAATTTCAGAGTGTTTAGATGATATAGAACTGCACGGGTTTTCAGACGCGTCCGAGAAGGCGTACGGGGCTTGTGTTTACCTGCGCTCTAGGGATCTGTCAGGTAGTTGGGTAACGCGCTTATTGTGTGCAAAGTCCAGAGTCGCACCGCTCAAAACCATTTCATTACCGAGATTAGAATTATGCGGTGCATTATTACTAGCAAATGTAGTAAGCAAAGTTAGAATAGCATTAGACACAGTAAGGTTTAAGGAATACCTGTGGACAGATTCGACGATCACCCTCGCCTGGCTTCGAAGCTCCCCAAACAAATGGAAAACCTTCGTAGCCAATAGAGTATCGCAAATTCAAGGTTTAACGTCAAGTGATAGTTGGAGACATGTAGCCTCTGAAGACAACCCGGCAGATTTAATTTCGCGAGGCACAAAACCAGGTACATTACAGAACACAACCATTTGGTGGGACGGTCCCACCTGGTTACGTCAGAGCTCAAGTCTATGGCCTAGCGCGTTAGATAACCCTATCGACGTTCCGGAAGAGAAGGAAAGGAAACCGGTTATGTTGACTATATCGACTGCAGAGAGTAGCATTGTCAGGATATTTTCAACCTATACGCGATTACTCAGAAGCATAGCATACTGTCTCAGATTTGCCAAATTTATGAGAAATCGAGTTAAAAAATTAGAAGGTGACGCATCAGATTCGCTAATAACGGGTTCATTGACAACAATAGAAATCAATGCAGCGAGAACACGTTTGGAATTACTTGCGCAAAGGGAGGCATTTTCGACAGAGATCAGATTAGTACAAACGCAACAAGCACTTCCAAATTCCAGTGCGCTACGGTCCCTAAATGTATTTCTGGACAATGGCGGACTACTCAGGGTGGGCGGAAGACTATCCAACGCACCCATAGACTACGATCAAAAACATCCGATCATATTGCCACCAAAGCATCCGCTAACGGATTTAATAATCAAATGCGAACATCACAGGTTAATGCATGCGGGATGTCAGGCTGTTTTAACGTCATTACAAACAAGGTATTGTTTAGTCTCAGCAAAACATAATGTAAAACGAAACATACGGAAATGTGTACGGTGCTTTAAAACAAACCCATTGAGTCAAACCTATCAGATGGGTCAATTACCTGCGTCGAGAGTCACCCCAGCGCGACGTTTTTTTACCTGTGGAGTCGATTACGCAGGCCCATTTTTTACAAAGGAAAGAACGAGAAGCAAGGTAACAGTCAAGGCATACCTATGCATTTTTGTATGTTTCGTTACGAAGGCCGTACATTTAGAATTAGCTACCGACTTGAGTACCGACGCTTTCATAAACTGTTTCCGGCGTTTAATTGCCCGACGGGGGCGATGTCATTGTATCATATCCGATAACGGTACAAACTTCATTGGGGCGCGGAACGAGCTAGTTGAGCTAAATATCTTAATTAAGGACAAACAACACAACGAAAAAATTGCAAACGCACTAAGACAGGAATCCATCGAATGGCGATTAATTCCTGCGCACTCTCCACACTTTGGTGGATTGTGAGAGGGAGCGGTCAAATCTGCTAAATACCACCTCACACGCGTTATAGGAGATCAGAGGCTCACGTTCGAAGAGCTATTTTTTAAATTTTACAGTTTAAATTCACGTCCACTTTCACCATTATCCTCAGATCCCACAGACCTAAACCCTTTGACTCCTGGGCATTTTTTAATTGGTACTGCCCTTACAACACTGCCATCTGATGACCTACGAGATATGAAGGTCACTCGACTCAACAGATACCAGCTAATCCAGCAAATGGTCCAGCATTTCTGGCAAATGTGGCAGCGGGAATGTATACAACAGTTACAGCAACGACACAAATGGCAGCATTCCACCACGTCGAAATTAGCCGTGTATTCCTTGGTAATCATCAAGGAGGACAATCTACCCCCGTTACAGTGGAGCATGGGAAGAATCGTTCAGGTACACCCTGGTACAGATGGAGTGATTCGTGTCGCAACAGTCAGAACGTGAACCGGAACAATTAAACGACCCGTGACAAAATTGTGTATAATACCTTTAGATCACTTAGAAATGTCACACGAGGTGTAGCGCAACTATGTATAGTGTAAATTTCGATCATTGTAAATATTGTAATATTCACACAGAATACGTAGATTGTAATCATATCATAAGCTTACACTTATATGGGTTATCAAATATAGACATAGTTGAACATGCGATGCATGTTCAAGGTGGGCGGTATGTTCCGGCCAAGTGGCCAGGATTTATTGCAGGGGCCATGTGCTTGGGTACCCGGACGGTATGGGTCTGGCCCGGGCCGTTCCCGGGCACATGCGGCACCGTCATAACGTCTCCTGGTCCTTGATTACGGTCCAGTCAATTACGGTTGGGTCTGGCATTGTTCGGGTACGTAGGCCCATCAGCGCGGGATGTCTAGCAGGAGTTATTTTGCCACTCTCCCTCCTAACTCCCGGCCCACCGTTTTGGGGCAGTCTCACTAGATTTGGAATTGCAGTGATTGGACCGTAATTCCTTGCCGCCCGCCCTAGGTAAAGAGAAGTAGGGAGGACCGAGGTGATATTAGGCATGACTCCGGTCCTCTAGGGGACAGAAAAGACGGAACAGACAGACAGAAAGCACAGAACATCAGAAAAGTACAGAACATTTTTAGAGCTTCAGAAGAGAACACCTTAGACTTTCGGACAGAACAGAACAGAAGACATAGAGAGATACGCATAACGGTTAGGTTGCGTGTTACAAATAGAGTACTAGCATTTCATTTAGTCCGCCTACAGTGGGTGGTCCTTCGAGTTAGTCGGCACCAAGTGCAATATTCAGAGGATCTCCGTCATCCATCTGATGAGTCATCAACAGCAAGTATTTGAAGCTAAACCATTTGTTTCGCATGGATTTGAAGCTAAAACATCTACTTCGCATTGATTTGAAGCTGAATCATGTGTTTCGCTTGGATTTGATGTTCACTCGTTTGTTTCGCCTGCATTTGAAGCTATATCACTTATATCGCAAGTATATGAATCTAAATAATCTGTGTCGCATGGATTTGATGCTAATCCTTCTACTTCGCATTGATTTAAAGTTGAATCATGTGTTTCGCATTGATTTGAAGATAACTCGTTTGTTTAGCATGCAGTTGAAGCTAACTCATGTATATCACAAGTATTTGAAGCTAAACCATTTGTTTCGCAAGAATTTGAAGATAAGCATTCTGCTTCGCATTGATTTGAAGCTAACTCGTTTGTTTCGCATGCATTTGAACCTGGATCAATTATATTCGCAAGTATTTGAAGGTCAATCATTCGTTTCGCATGGATTTGATGCTAAGCCTTCGGCTTCGCATTGATTTGAAGCTAAATCCTGTGTTACGCTTGGATTTGAAGTTCACTCGTTTGTTTAGCCTGCATTTGAAGCTATATCACATATATCGCAAGTCTATGAATCTAAATAATTTCGGTCGCATGGATTTGATTCTAAGCCTTCTACTTCGCATTGATTTGAAGCTAAATCATGTGTTTCGCATGGATTTAAAGCTAACTCGTGTGTTTCGCCTGCATTTGAAGCTATATCACTCATTTTCGCAAGTATTTGAAGCTAAATCATTTGTTTCGTATGGATTTGAAGCTAACTCGTTTGTTTGGCATGAAGTTGATGCTAAATCATGTATATCACAAGTATTTGTAGCTGAACCATTTGTTTCGCATGGATTTGGAGCTAAGCCTTTCACTTCGCATTGATTTGAAGCTAAGTCATGTGTTTCGCATGGATTTGAAGCTAACTCGTTTGTATCGCATGCAGTTGAAGCTAAATCATGTATTAGACAAGAATTTTAAGCTAAATCATCTGTTTCGCGTGGATTTGAAGCTAAGCCTTCTACTTCGCATTGATTTGAAGCTAAATCATGCGTTTTGCTTGGATTTGAAGCTAGCTCGTTTGTATCGCATGCAGTTGACGCTAAATCATGTGTACCATAAGTATTTGAAGCTAAACCATTTGATTCGCATGGATTTAAAGCTAACACTTCTGTTTCGCATTGATTTGAAGCTGAATCATGTTTTTTGCATGGATTTGAAGATAACTCGTTTGTTTAGCATGGAGTTGAAGCTAACTCATGTATATCACAAGTATTTGAAGCTAAATCATTTGTGTCGCATGGATTTGAAGCTAAGCCTTCTACTTCGCATTGATTTGAAGCTAAATCATGTGATCGACATTGATTTGAAGGTAACTCTTTTGTTTCGCATGCAGTTGAAGCAAAATCACGTATATCGCAAGTATTTGAAGCTAAACCATTTGATTGGCATTGATTTATAGATAAGTCTTCTACTTTGCATGAATTTAAAGCTAAACCATGTGTCGCGCTTGAATTTGTAGCTAACTCGTTTGTTTCGCATGCAGTTGAAGCTAAATAATGTATATTACAAGTATTAGAATCTAATTCATATGATTCGCATGGATTTGAAGATAAGCCTCCTACTTCGCATTGATTTGAATCTAAATCATGTGATTAACTTGGATTTGATGCTAACCCTTCTACTTCGCATTGATTTGAAGCTAAATCATATGTTTCGCTTGGATTTGAAGCTAACTCGTTTGTTTCGCATGCAGTTGAAGCTAAATCACGTATATCGCAAGTATTTGAAGCTAAACCATTTGATTGGCATTGATTTCTAGATAAGTCTTCTACTTTGCATGAATTTGAAGCTAAACCATGTGTCGCGCTTGAATTTGTAGCTAACTCGTTTGTTTCGCATGCAGTTGAAGCTAAATAATGTATATTACAAGTATTAGAATCTAATTCATATGATTCGCATGGATTTGAAGATAAGCCTCCTACTTCGCATTGATTTGAATCTAAATCATGTGATTAACTTGGATTTGATGCTAACCCTTCTACTTCGCATTGATTTGAAGCTAAATCATATGTTTCGCTTGGATTTGAAGCTAACACGTTTGTTTCGCATGCAGTTGAAGCTAAATCATGTATATCACAATTATTGTAAGCCAAACCATTTGATTCGCATGAATTTGAAGCTAAATGATGTGGTTCACATGAATTGAATCTCACTCGTTTGTTTCGCATGCATTTGAAGATATATCAGTTATGTCGCAAGCATTTGATGCTAAATCATTTGTGTCGCATGGATTTGAAGCTGAGTCTCCAACTTCGCATTGATTTGAAGCTAAATCTTGTGTTTCGATTTGGTTTGAAGCTAACTCGATTGTTTCCCGTGCATTTGAAGCTGTATCACTTATGTCGCAATTATCTGAAAATAAATCATTTGTTTACATGCATTTGGAGCTAAGCCTTCCACTTCGCATTGATTTGAAGCTAAATCATGTGTTTCGCATGGATTTGAAGCTAACTCGTTTGTATTGCATGCAGTTGATGCTAAATCATGTATATCACAAGTATTTGTAGCTGAACCATTTGTTTCGCATGGATTTGGAGCTAAGCCTTTCACTTCGCATTGATTTGAAGCTAAGTCATGTGTTTCGCATGGATTTGAAGCTATCTCGTTTGTTTCGCCTTCATTTGAAGCTTAATCATGTATATCACAAGTATTTGAAGCTAAACCATTTGTTTCGCATTGTTCTGAAGATAAACCTTCTACTTCGCATTGATTTGAAGCTAAATCATGCGTTTTGCTTGGATTTGAAGCTAGCTCGTTTGTATCGCATGCAGTTGACGCTAAATCATGTATACCACAAGTATTTGAAGCTAAACCATTTGATTCGCATGGATTTAAAGCTAACACTTCTGTTTCGCATTGATTTGAAGCTGAATCATGTTTTTTGCATGGATTTGAAGATAACTCGTTTGTTTAGCATGCAGTTGAAGCTAACTCATGTATATCACAAGTATTTGAAGCTAAATCATTTGTGTCGCATGGATTTGAAGCTAAGCCTTCTACTTCGCATTGATTTGAAGCTAAATCATGTGATCGACATTGATTTGAAGGTAACTCTTTTGTTTCGCATGCAGTTGAAGCTAAATCACGTATATCGCAAGTATTTGAAGCTAAACCATTTGATTGGCATTGATTTGTAGATAAGTCTTCTACTTTGCATGAATTTGAAGCTAAACCATGTGTCGCGCTTGAATTTGTAGCTAACTCGTTTGTTTCGCATGCAGTTGAAGCTAAATAATGTATATTACAAGTATTAGAAGCTAATTCATATGATTCGCATGGATTTGAAGATAAGCCTCCTACTTCGCATTGATTTGAATCTAAAGCATGTGATTAACTTGGATTTGATGCTAACCCTTCTACTTCGCATTGATTTGAAGCTAAATCATGTGTTTTGTATGGACTTGATGCTAAACCTTCTACTTGGCATTGATTTGAATCTAAATCATGTGTTTCGCTTGGATTTGAAGCTAACTCGTTTGTTTCGCATGAATTTGAAGCTAAATCATGTATGTCACAAGTATTTGAAGCTAAACCATTTGTATCGCAAGAATTTGAAGCTAAACCATGTGATTTGCGAGAAATTGAAGCTAAATCATGTGTTTCGCTTGGATTTGAAGCTAACTCGTTTGTTTCGCATGCAGTTGAAGCTAAATCATGTATATCATAAGTATTTGAAGCTAAACCATTTGGTTCGCATTGATTTGAAATTAAGTCGTTTGTTTCGCATGCAGTTGAAGCTAAAACATGTATATAACAATTATTTGAAGCTAAATCATTTGTGTCGCATGGATTTGAAGCTAAGCCTTTTACTTCGCATTGATTTGAAGCTAAATCATGGGTTTCGCATGGATTTGATGCTAAACCTTCTACTTGGCATTGATTTGAATCGAAATCATGTGTTTCGCTTGGATTTGAAGCTAACTCGTTTGTTTCGCATGAATTTGAAGCTAAATCATGTATATCACAAGTATTTGAAGCTAAACCATTTGTATCGCAAGAATTTGAAGCCAAACCATGTGATTTGCGAGAATTTGAAGCTAAATCATGTGTTCGCTTGGATTTGAAGCTAACTCGTTTGTTTCGCATGCAGTTGAAGCTATATCACTTATGGTCGCAAGTATTTGAAGCTAAATCATTCGTTTCGCATGGAGTTCAAGCTAAGCCTTCTACTTCGCATTGATTTGGAGCTAAATCATGTGTTTCGCTTGGATTTGAAGCTAACTAGTTTGTTTCGCATGCAGTTGAAGCTAAATCATGTATATCACTAGTATTTGAAGCTAAACCATTTGTTTCGCATGGATTCGAAAATCAGCCTTCTATATCGCATTGATTTGAAGCTAAATCAAGTGTTTCTCATGGATTTGAAGATAAGTCGTTTGTTTCGCATGCAGTTGAAGCTAAATCATGTATATCATAAGTATTTGAAGCTAAACCCTTTGTTTCGCATTGATTTGAAGCTAACTCGTTTGTTTCGCATGCAGTTGAAGCTATAACACTTCTATTTGCAAGTATTTGAAACTTAATCATTCCCTTCGCATGTATTTGAAGCTAAGCCTTCAACTTCGCATTGATTTGAAGCTAAATCATGTGCTTCGCTTGGATTTCAAGATAACTCGTTTGTTTCCCACGCAGCTGAATCCAAATCATGTATACCACAAGTATTTGGAGCTAAACCATTTATTTCGCATGGATTCGAAAATCAGCCTTCTATTTCGCAATGATTTGAAGCTAAATCATGCGCTTCGCATGGAATTGAAGCTATCTCGTTGGTTTCGCATGGATTTGAAGCTAACTAGTTTGTTTCGCCTGCATTTGAAGCGAAATCATGTACATCACAAATATTTGAAGCTAATCCATTTGTTTCGCATGGATTCGTAAATCAGCCTTCTATTTCGCATTGATTTGAAGCTAACTCGTTCGTTTCGCATGGATTTGAAACTAACTCGTTTGTTTCCCACGCAGCTGAAGCTAAATTATGTATACCACAAGTATTTGGAGCTAAAACATTTGTTTCTCATGTATGTGAAGCTAAGCCTACCACTTCGCATTGATTTGAAACTAAATCATGTATTTCGCATGGATTTGAATCTAACTCGATTGTTTCGAGTGCATTTGAAGCTATATCACATATATCGTAATTATCTGAAGATAAATCATTTGTTTCTCATGTATTTGAAGCTAAGCCTTCTAGTTCGCATTGATTTGAAGCTAAATCATGTGTTTCGCATGGACTTGAACTTCACTCGTTTTTTTGGCATGGAGTTGAAGCTAAATCATGTATATCAGAAGTATTTGAAGCTAAACCATTTGGTTCGCATTGATTTGAAGCTAAGTCGTTTGTTTCGCATGCAGTTGAAGCTAAAACATGTATATAACAATTATTTGAAGCTAAATCATTTGTGTCGCATGGATTTGAAGCTAAGCCTTGTACTTCGCATCGATTTGAAGCTAAATCATGGGTTTCGCATGGATTTGAAGATAAATCATGTGTTTCACAAGTATTTGAAGCTGAACCATTTGTTTCGCATGGATTTGAAGATAAGCCTTTTACTTCGCATGGATTTGCATCTAAGACTTCTATTTCGCATTGATTTGAATCTAAATCAAACATTTCGCATGTATTTGAAGGTATCTCGTTTTTTTCGCCTGCATTTGAAGCTACATCACTTATATTCGCAAGTATTTGAAGGTCATTCATTCGTTTCGCATGAATTTGAAGCTAAGCCTTCTACTTCGCATTGATTTGAAGCTAAATCATGTGTTTCGCTTGGATTTGAAGCTAAGCCTTCTACTTCGCATTGATTTGAAGCTAAATCATGTGTTACGCTTGGATTTGAAACTGAGCCTTCTACTTTGCATTGATTGGAAGCTAAATCTTGTGTTTGGTATGGATTTGAAGCTAACACGGTTGTTTTGCCTGCATTCGAAGTTATATCATGTATAATCGCAAGTATTTGAAGCTCAGTCATCCGTTTCGCATGGATTTGAAGCTAAGCCTTCTACTTCGCATTGATTTGAAGCTAAATCATATTTTTCGCTTGGATTTGAAGGTAACACGTTTGTTTCACATGCAGTTGAAGCTCAATCATGTATATCACAAGTATTTCAAGCTGAACAATTTGTTTCGCATGAATACTAAGTTAAACCATGTGTTTCGCATGAGTATTAAGCTAAACCATGTTTTTGTAATGAATTTGAAGCTAAACCCTTTGTTTCGCATTGATTTGAAGCTAACTCGTTTGTTTCGCATGCAGTTGAAGCTATAACACTTCTATTTGCAAGTATTTGAAACTTAATCATTCCCTTCGCATGTATTTGATGCTAAGCCTTCAACTTCGCATTGATTTGAAGCTAAATCATGTGCTTCGCTTGGATTTCAAGATAACTCGTTTGTTTCCCACGCAGCTGAAGCCAAATCATGTATACCACAAGTATTTGGAGCTAAACCATTTATTTCGCATGGATTCGAAAATCAGCCTTCTATTTCGCAATGATTTGAAGCTAAATCTTGTGTTTGGTATGGATTTGAAGCTAACACGGTTGTTTTGCCTGCATTCGAAGTTATATCACGTATAATCGCAAGTATTTGAAGCTCAGTCATCCGTTTCGCATGGATTTGAAGCTAAGCCTTCTACGTCGCACTGATTTGCTGCTAAATCATATGTTTCGCTTGGATTTGAAGGTAACACGTTTGTTTCGCATGCAGTTGAACCTAAATCATGTATATCACAAGTATTTGAAGCTAAACCATTTTTTTCGCATGGATTCGAAAATCAGTCTTCTATTTCGCAATGATTTGTTGCTAAATCAAGTGTTTCTCATGGATTTGAAGCTAACACGTTTCTATCGAATGGATTTATAGCTAACTCGTTTGTTTCGCATGCTGTTGAATCTAAATATAGTATATCACAAGTATTTGAAGCTAAACAATTTATTTCGCATGGATTCGAAAATCAGCCTTCTATTTCGCATTGATTTGAAGCTAAATCATGAGTTTCGCATGGATTTGAAGATAACTCGTTTGTATCGCATGGATTTGAAGCTAACTCGTTTGTTTCGCATGCAGTTGAAGCAAAATCATGTATATCACAAGTATTAGAAGCTAAACCATTTGATTCGCATCGATTTGAAGCTAAGCGTTCTACTTCGCATTGATTTGAAGCTTAATCATGTATTTGCTTGGATTTGAAGCTAAATCATGTGTTTCGCATGGACTTAAAGCTAACACGTTTGTTTCGCATGCAGTTGAACCTAAATCATGTATATCACAAGTATTTGAAGCTAAACCATTTTTTTCGCATGGATTCGAAAATCAGTCTTCTATTTCGCAATGATTTGTTGCTAAGTCACGTGTTTCTCATGGATTTGAAGCTAACTCGTTTCCATCGCATGGATTTATAGCTAACTCGTTTGTTTCGTATGCTGTTGAATCTAAATCTAGTATATCACAAGTATTTGAAGCTAAACCATTTGTTTCGCATGGATTCGTAAATCAGCCTTCTATTTCGCATTGATTTGAATCTAAATGATGAGTTTCGCATGGACTTGAAGCTAACTCGTTTGTTTCGCATGCAGTTGAAGCAAAATCATGTATATCACAAGTATTAGAAGCTGAACCATTTGATTCGCATGGATTTGAAGCTAAGCCTTCTACTTCGCATTGATTTGAAGCTTAATCATGTATTTCGCTTGGATTTGAAGCTAAAGCATGTGTTTCGCACGGACTTAAAGCTAACACGTTTGTTTCGCATGCAGTTGAACCTAAATCATGTATATCACAAGTATTTGATGCTAAACCATTTGATTCGCATGGATTTGAATCTAACTCGTTCGTTTCGCCTGCATTTGAAGCTAAAACATGCATATCACAATTATTTGAAGCTTAGCCATTTGCTTCGCATGGATTCGAAGATAAGGCTTCAGCTTCGCATTGATTTGAAGCTAAATCGTGTGTTTCGCTTGGATCTGAAGCTATCTCGTTTGTTTCGCATGCAGTTGTATAAAACAAGTATTTGAAGCTAAACTAATCGTTTCGAATGGATTTTAAGCTAAGCCTACTACTTCGCATTGATTTGAAGCTAAATCATGTGTTTTGCATGGATTTAAAGCTAACTCGTTTCTATCGCATGGATTTGAAGCTAACTCGTTTGTTTCGCATGCAGTTGAAGAAAACTCATGTATATCACAAGTATTATAAGCTAAACCATTTGATTCGCATGGATTCGAAGCTAAGCCTTCTACTTCGCATTGATTTGAAGCTTAATCATGTATTTCGCTTGGATTTGAAACTAAATCATGTGTTTCGCATCGACTTAAAGCTAACACGTTTGTTTCGCATGCAGTTGAACCTAAATCATGTATATCACAATTATTTGAAACTAAACCATTTGTTTTGCGTGATTTCGAAATTCAGCCTTCTATTTCGCATTGATTTGAAGCTAAATCACGTGTTTCTCATGGATTTGAACTAACTCGTTTCTATCGCATGGATTTGAAGCTAACTCGTTTGTTTCGCATGCAGTTGAAGCAAAATCATGTATATCACAAGTATTATAAGCTAAACCATTTGATTCGCATGGATTTGATGCTAAGCCTTCTTCTTCGCATTGATTTGAAGCTTAATCATGTATTTCGCTTGGATTTGAAGCTAAATCGTTTGTTTCACATGCAGTTGAATCTAGTCATGTATATCACAAGAATTTAAAGCTAAACCATTCGTTTCGCATGGATTTGAAGCTAAGCCTTCTACTTCGCATTGATTTGAAGCTAAATCATGTGTTTCGCTTGGACTTAAAGCTAACACGTTTGTTTCGCATGCAGTTGAACCTAAATCATGTATATCACAAGTATTTGAAGCTAAAACATTTGTTTTGCGTGATTTCGAAATTCAGCCTTCTATTTCGCATTGATTTGAAGCTAACTCACGTGTTTCTCATGGATTTGAACTAACTCGTTTTTATCGCTTGGATTTGAAGCTAACTCGTTTGTTTCGCATGCAGTTGAAGCAAAATCATGTATGTCACAAGTGTTATAAGCTAAACCATTTGATTCGCGTGGATTTGAAGCTAAGCCATCTACTTCGCATTGATTTGAAGCTTAATCATGTATTTCGCTTGGATTTGAAACTAAATCATGTGTTTCGCATCGACTTAAAGCTAACACGTTTGTTTTGCATGCAGTTGAACCTAAATCATGTATATCACAAGTATTTGAAACTAAACCATTTGTTTTGCGTGATTTCGAAATTCAGCCTTCTATTTCGCATTGATTTGAAGCTAAATCACGTGTTTCTCATGGATTTGAACTAACTCGTTTCTATCGCATGGATTTGAAGCTAACTCGTTTGTTTCGCATGCAGTTGAAGCAAAATCATGTATATCACAAGTATTATAAGCTAAACCATTTGATTCGCATGGATTTGATGCTAAGCCTTCTTCTTCGCATTGATTTGAAGCTTAATCATGTATTTCGCTTGGATTTGAAGCTAAATCGTTTGTTTCACATGCAGTTGAATCTAGTCATGTATATCACAAGAATTTAAAGCTAAACCATTCGTTTCGCATGGATTTGAAGCTAAGCCTTCTACTTCGCATTGATTTGAAGCTAAATCATGTGTTTCGCTTGGACTTAAAGCTAACACGTTTGTTTCGCATGCAGTTGAACCTAAATCATGTATATCACAAGTATTTGAAGCTAAAACATTTGTTTTGCGTGATTTCGAAATTCATCCTTCTATTTCGCATTGATTTGAAGCTAACTCACGTGTTTCTCATGGATTTGAACTAACTCGTTTTTATCGCTTCGATTTGAAGCTAACTCGTTTGTTTCGCATGCAGTTGAAGCAAAATCATGTATGTCACAAGTATTATAAGCTAAACCATTTGATTCGCGTGGATTTGAAGCTAAGCCTTCTACTTCGCATTGATTTGAAGCTTAATCATGTATTTCGCTTGGATTTGAAGCTAAATCATGTGTTTCGCATGGACTTAAAGCTAACACGTTTGTTTCACACGCAGTTGAACCTAAATCATGTATATCACAAGTATTTGAAGCGAAACCATTTGTTTCGCATGGATTTGAAGCTAAGCCGTCTACTTCGCATTGATTTGAAGCTGAATCATGTGTTTAGCTTGTATTGGAATCTAACTCGCGTGTTTCGCATGCTGTTGAAGCTAAATCTAGTATATCACAAGTATTTGAAGCTAAACCATTTGTTTCGCATGGATCCGAAAATCAGCCTTCTATTTCGCATAGATTTGAAGCTAAATCATGAGTTTCCCATGGATTTGAAGCTAACTCGTTTGTTTCGCATGAATTTGAATCTAACTCGTTTGTTTCGCATGCAGTTAAAGCAAAATCATGTATATCACAAGTATTAGAAGCTAAATCATTTGATTCGCATGGATTGGAAGCTAAGCCTTCTACTTCGCATTGATTTGAAGCAAAATCAAGTGTTTCGCTTGGATTTGAACCTAACTCGTTTATTTCGCATGCAGTTGAAGCTCAATCATGTATATAACAAGTATTTGAAGCTAAAACATTTGTTTTGCGTGATTTCGAAATTCAGCCTTCTATTTCGCATTGATTTGAAGCTAACTCACGTGTTTCTCATGGATTTGAACTAACTCGTTTTTATCGCTTGGATTTGAAGCTAACTCGTTTGTTTCGCATGCAGTTGAAGCAAAATCATGTATGTCACAAGTGTTATAAGCTAAACCATTTGATTCGCGTGGATTTGAAGCTAAGCCATCTACTTCGCATTGATTTGAAGCTTAATCATGTATTTCGCTTGGATTTGAAACTAAATCATGTGTTTCGCATCGACTTAAAGCTAACACGTTTGTTTTGCATGCAGTTGAACCTAAATCATGTATATCACAAGTATTTGAAACTAAACCATTTGTTTTGCGTGATTTCGAAATTCAGCCTTCTATTTCGCATTGATTTGAAGCTAAATCACGTGTTTCTCATGGATTTGAACTAACTCGTTTCTATCGCATGGATTTGAAGCTAACTCGTTTGTTTCGCATGCAGTTGAAGCAAAATCATGTATATCACAAGTATTATAAGCTAAACCATTTGATTCGCATGGATTTGATGCTAAGCCTTCTTCTTCGCATTGATTTGAAGCTTAATCATGTATTTCGCTTGGATTTGAAGCTAAATCGTTTGTTTCACATGCAGTTGAATCTAGTCATGTATATCACAAGAATTTAAAGCTAAACCATTCGTTTCGCATGGATTTGAAGCTAAGCCTTCTACTTCGCATTGATTTGAAGCTAAATCATGTGTTTCGCTTGGACTTAAAGCTAACACGTTTGTTTCGCATGCAGTTGAACCTAAATCATGTATATCACAAGTATTTGAAGCTAAAACATTTGTTTTGCGTGATTTCGAAATTCATCCTTCTATTTCGCATTGATTTGAAGCTAACTCACGTGTTTCTCATGGATTTGAACTAACTCGTTTTTATCGCTTCGATTTGAAGCTAACTCGTTTGTTTCGCATGCAGTTGAAGCAAAATCATGTATGTCACAAGTATTATAAGCTAAACCATTTGATTCGCGTGGATTTGAAGCTAAGCCTTCTACTTCGCATTGATTTGAAGCTTAATCATGTATTTCGCTTGGATTTGAAGCTAAATCATGTGTTTCGCATGGACTTAAAGCTAACACGTTTGTTTCACACGCAGTTGAACCTAAATCATGTATATCACAAGTATTTGAAGCGAAACCATTTGTTTCGCATGGATTTGAAGCTAAGCCGTCTACTTCGCATTGATTTGAAGCTGAATCATGTGTTTAGCTTGTATTGGAATCTAACTCGCGTGTTTCGCATGCTGTTGAAGCTAAATCTAGTATATCACAAGTATTTGAAGCTAAACCATTTGTTTCGCATGGATCCGAAAATCAGCCTTCTATTTCGCATAGATTTGAAGCTAAATCATGAGTTTCCCATGGATTTGAAGCTAACTCGTTTGTTTCGCATGAATTTGAATCTAACTCGTTTGTTTCGCATGCAGTTAAAGCAAAATCATGTATATCACAAGTATTAGAAGCTAAATCATTTGATTCGCATGGATTGGAAGCTAAGCCTTCTACTTCGCATTGATTTGAAGCAAAATCAAGTGTTTCGCTTGGATTTGAACCTAACTCGTTTATTTCGCATGCAGTTGAAGCTCAATCATGTATATAACAAGTATTTGAAGCTAAAACATTTGTTTTGCGTGATTTCGAAATTCAGCCTTCTATTTCGCATTGATTTGAAGCTAACTCACGTGTTTCTCATGGATTTGAACTAACTCGTTTTTATCGCTTGGATTTGAAGCTAACTCGTTTGTTTCGCATGCAGTTGAAGCAAAATCATGTATGTCACAAGTATTATAAGCTAAACCATTTGATTCGCGTGGATTTGAAGCTAAGCCTTCTACTTCGCATTGATGTGAAGCTTAATCATGTATTTCGCTTGGATTTGAAACTAAATCATGTGTTTCGCATCGACTTAAAGCTAACACGTTTGTTTCGCATGCAGTTGAACCTAAATCATGTATATCACAAGTATTTGAAACTAAACCATTTGTTTTGCGTGATTTCGAAATTCAGCCTTCTATTTCGCATTGATTTGAAGCTAAATCACGTGTTTCTCATGGATTTGACCTAACTCGTTTCTATCGCATGGATTTGAAGCTAACTCGTTTGTTTCGCATGCAGTTGAAGCAAAATCATGTATATCACAAGTATTATAAGCTAAACCATTTGATTCGCATGGATTTGATGCTAAGCCTTCTTCTTCGCATTGATTTGAAGCTTAATCATGTATTTCGCTTGGATTTGAAGCTAAATCGTTTGTTTCACATGCAGTTGAATCTAGTCATGTATATCACAAGAATTTAAAGCTAAACCATTCGTTTCGCATGGATTTGAAGCTAAGCCTTCTACTTCGCATTGATTTGAAGCTAAATCATGTGTTTCGCATGGACTTAAAGCTAACACGTTTGTTTCGCATGCAGTTGAACCTAAATCATGTATATCACAAGTATTTGAAGCTAAAACATTTGTTTTGCGTGATTTCGAAATTCATCCTTCTATTTCGCATTGATTTGAAGCTAACTCACGTGTTTCTCATGGATTTGAACTAACTCGTTTTTATCGCTTCGATTTGAAGCTAACTCGTTTGTTTCGCATGCAGTTGAAGCAAAATCATGTATGTCACAAGTATTATAAGCTAAACCATTTGATTCGCGTGGATTTGAAGCTAAGCCTTCTACTTCGCATTGATTTGAAGCTTAATCATGTATTTCGCTTGGATTTGAAGCTAAATCATGTGTTTCCCATGGACTTAAAGCTAACACGTTTGTTTCACACGCAGTTGAACCTAAATCATGTATATCACAAGTATTTGAAGCGAAACCATTTGTTTCGCATGGATTTGAAGCTAAGCCGTCTACTTCGCATTGATTTGAAGCTGAATCATGTGTTTAGCTTGTATTGGAATCTAACTCGCTTGTTTCGCATGCTGTTGAAGCTAAATCTAGTATATCACAAGTATTTGAAGCTAAACCATTTGTTTCGCATGGATCCGAAAATCAGCCTTCTATTTCGCATAGATTTGAAGCTAAATCATGAGTTTCCCATGGATTTGAAGCTAACTCGTTTGTTTCGCATGAATTTGAATCTAACTCGTTTGTTTCGCATGCAGTTAAAGCAAAATCATGTATATCACAAGTATTAGAAGCTAAATCATTTGATTCGCATGGATTGGAAGCTAAGCCTTCTACTTCGCATTGATTTGAAGCAAAATCAAGTGTTTCGCTTGGATTTGAACCTAACTCGTTTATTTCGCATGCAGTTGAAGCTCAATCATGTATATAACAAGTATTTGAAGCTAAAACATTTGTTTTGCGTGATTTCGAAATTCAGCCTTCTATTTCGCATTGATTTGAAGCTAACTCACGTGTTTCTCATGGATTTGAACTAACTCGTTTTTATCGCTTGGATTTGAAGCTAACTCGTTTGTTTCGCATGCAGTTGAAGCAAAATCATGTATGTTACAAGTATTATAAGCTAAACCATTTGATTCGCGTGGATTTGAAGCTAAGCCTTCTACTTCGCATTGATGTGAAGCTTAATCATGTATTTCGCTTGGATTTGAAACTAAATCATGTGTTTCGCATCGACTTAAAGCTAACACGTTTGTTTCGCATGCAGTTGAACCTAAATCATGTATATCACAAGTATTTGAAACTAAACCATTTGTTTTGCGTGATTTCGAAATTCAGCCTTCTATTTCGCATTGATTTGAAGCTAAATCACGTGTTTCTCATGGATTTGAACTAACTCGTTTCTATCGCATGGATTTGAAGCTAACTCGTTTGTTTCGCATGCAGTTGAAGCAAAATCATGTATATCACAAGTATTATAAGCTAAACCATTTGATTCGCATGGATTTGATGCTAAGCCTTCTTCTTCGCATTGATTTGAAGCTTAATCATGTATTTCGCTTGGATTTGAAGCTAAATCGTTTGTTTCACATGCAGTTGAATCTAGTCATGTATATCACAAGAATTTAAAGCTAAACCATTCGTTTCGCATGGATTTGAAGCTAAGCCTTCTACTTCGCATTGATTTGAAGCTAAATCATGTGTTTCGCTTGGACTTAAAGCTAACACGTTTGTTTCGCATGCAGTTGAACCTAAATCATGTATATCACAAGTATTTGAAGCTAAAACATTTGTTTTGCGTGATTTCGAAATTCATCCTTCTATTTCGCATTGATTTGAAGCTAACTCACGTGTTTCTCATGGATTTGTACTAACTCGTTTTTATCGCTTGGATTTGAAGCTAACTTGTTTGTTTCGCATGCAGTTGAAGCAAAATCATGTATGTCACAAGTATTATAAGCTAAACCATTTGATTCGCGTGGATTTGAAGCTAAGCCTTCTACTTCGCATTGATTTGAAGCTTAATCATGTATTTCGCTTGGATTTGAAGCTAAATCATGTGTTTCGCATGGACTTAAAGCTAACACGTTTGTTTCACACGCAGTTGAACCTAAATCATGTATATCACAAGTATTTGAAGCGAAACCATTTGTTTCGCATGGATTTGAAGCTAAGCCGTCTACTTCGCATTGATTTGAAGCTGAATCATGTGTTTAGCTTGTATTGGAATCTAACTCGCTTGTTTCGCATGCAGTCGAAGCTGAATCATGTATGAAACAAGTATTTGAAGCTAAACCATTTGTTTCGCATGGATTCGAAAATAAGTCTTCTATTTCGCAATGATTTGATGCTAAATCATGTGTTTCTCATGGATTTGAAGCTAACTCGTTTGTTTCGCATGAATTTGAATCTAACTCGTTTGTTTCGCATGCAGTTAAAGCAAAATCATGTATATCACAAGTATTAGAAGCTAAATCATTTGATTCGCATGGATTGGAAGCTAAGCCTTCTACTTCGCATTGATTTGAAGCAAAATCAAGTGTTTCGCTTGGATTTGAACCTAACTCGTTTATTTCGCATGCAGTTGAAGCTCAATCATGTATATAACAAGTATTTGAAGCTAATCCATTTGTTTCGCATGGATTCGAAAATCAGCCTTCTATTTCGCAATAATTTGAAGCAAAATCGTGTGTTTCTCTTGGATTTGAAGCTAACTCGTTTCTATCGCATGGATTTAAAGCTAACTCGTTTGTTTCGCATGCTGTTGAAGCTAAATCTAGTATATCACAAGTATTTGAAGCTAAACCATTTGTTTCGCATGGATCCGAAAATCAGCCTTCTATTTCGCATAGATTTGAAGCTAAATCATGAGTTTCCCATGGATTTGAAGCTAACTCGTTTGTTTCGTATGAATTTGAATCTAACTCGTTTGTTTCGCATGCAGTTAAAGCAAAATCATGTATATCACAAGTATTAGAAGCTAAATCATTTGATTCGCATGGATTGGAAGCTAAGCCTTCTACTTCGCATTGATTTGAAGCAAAATCAAGTGTTTCGCTTGGATTTGAACCTAACTCGTTTATTTCGCATGCAGTTGAAGCTCAATCATGTATATAACAAGTATTTGAAGCTAAAACATTTGTTTTGCGTGATTTCGAAATTCAGCCTTCTATTTCGCATTGATTTGAAGCTAACTCACGTGTTTCTCATGGATTTGAACTAACTCGTTTTTATCGCTTGGATTTGAAGCTAACTCGTTTGTTTCGCATGCAGTTGAAGCAAAATCATGTATGTCACAAGTATTATAAGCTAAACCATTTGATTCGCGTGGATTTGAAGCTAAGCCTTCTACTTCGCATTGATTTGAAGCTTAATCATGTATTTCGCTTGGATTTGAAACTAAATCATGTGTTTCGCATCGACTTAAAGCTAACACGTTTGTTTCGAATGCAGTTGAACCTAAATCATGTATGTCACAAGTATTTGAAACTAAACCATTTGTTTTGCGTGATTTCGAAATTCAGCCTTCTATTTCGCATTGATTTGAAGCTAAATCACGTGTTTCTCATGGATTTGAACTAACTCGTTTCTATCGCATGGATTTGAAGCTAACTCGTTTGTTTCGCATGCAGTTGAAGCAAAATCATGTATATCACAAGTATTATAAGCTAAACCATTTGATTCGCATGGATTTGATGCTAAGCCTTCTTCTTCGCATTGATTTGAAGCTTAATCATGTATTTCGCTTGGATTTGAAGCTAAATCGTTTGTTTCACATGCAGTTGAATCTAGTCATGTATATCACAAGAATTTAAAGCTAAACCATTCGTTTCGCATGGATTTGAAGCTAAGCCTACTACTTCGCATTGATTTGAAGCTAAATCATGTGTTTCGCTTGGACTTAAAGCTAACACGTTTGTTTCGCATGCAGTTGAAGCTCAATCATGTATATAACAAGTATTTGAAGCTAAAACATTTGTTTTGCGTGATTTCGAAATTCAGCCTTCTATTTCGCATTGATTTGAAGCTAACTCACGTGTTTCTCATGGATTTGAACTAACTCGTTTTTATCGCTTGGATTTGAAGCTAACTCGTTTGTTTCGCATGCAGTTGAAGCAAAATCATGTATG
Organism: Megalopta genalis; assembly: GCF_051020955.1. Lineage (NCBI taxonomy): Eukaryota > Metazoa > Arthropoda > Insecta > Hymenoptera > Halictidae > Megalopta > Megalopta genalis. The sequence continues at coordinate 111,347 of NW_027476432.1, read as the reverse complement.
TCACAAGTATTATAAGCTAAACCATTTGATTCGCGTGGATTTGAAGCTAAGCCTTCTACTTCGCATTGATTTGAAGCTTAATCATGTATTTCGCTTGGATTTGAAACTAAATCATGTGTTTCGCATCGACTTAAAGCTAACACGTTTGTTTCGAATGCAGTTGAACCTAAATCATGTATGTCACAAGTATTTGAAACTAAACCATTTGTTTTGCGTGATTTCGAAATTCAGCCTTCTATTTCGCATTGATTTGAAGCTAAATCACGTGTTTCTCATGGATTTGAACTAACTCGTTTCTATCGCATGGATTTGAAGCTAACTCGTTTGTTTCGCATGCAGTTGAAGCAAAATCATGTATATCACAAGTATTATAAGCTAAACCATTTGATTCGCATGGATTTGATGCTAAGCCTTCTTCTTCGCATTGATTTGAAGCTTAATCATGTATTTCGCTTGGATTTGAAGCTAAATCGTTTGTTTCACATGCAGTTGAATCTAGTCATGTATATCACAAGAATTTAAAGCTAAACCATTCGTTTCGCATGGATTTGAAGCTAAGCCTTCTACTTCGCATTGATTTGAAGCTAAATCATGTGTTTCGCTTGGACTTAAAGCTAACACGTTTGTTTCGCATGCAGTTGAAGCTCAATCATGTATATAACAAGTATTTGAAGCTAAAACATTTGTTTTGCGTGATTTCGAAATTCAGCCTTCTATTTCGCATTGATTTGAAGCTAACTCACGTGTTTCTCATGGATTTGAACTAACTCGTTTTTATCGCTTGGATTTGAAGCTAACTCGTTTGTTTCGCATGCAGTTGAAGCAAAATCATGTATGTCACAAGTATTATAAGCTAAACCATTTGATTCGCGTGGATTTGAAGCTAAGCCTTCTACTTCGCATTGATTTGAAGCTTAATCATGTATTTCGCTTGGATTTGAAACTAAATCATGTGTTTCGCATCGACTTAAAGCTAACACGTTTGTTTCGAATGCAGTTGAACCTAAATCATGTATATCACAAGTATTTGAAACTAAACCATTTGTTTTGCGTGATTTCGAAATTCAGCCTTCTATTTCGCATTGATTTGAAGCTAAATCACGTGTTTCTCATGGATTTGAACTAACTCGTTTCTATCGCATGGATTTGAAGCTAACTCGTTTGTTTCGCATGCAGTTGAAGCAAAATCATGTATATCACAAGTATTATAAGCTAAACCATTTGATTCGCATGGATTTGATGCTAAGCCTTCTTCTTCGCATTGATTTGAAGCTTAATCATGTATTTCGCTTGGATTTGAAGCTAAATCGTTTGTTTCACATGCAGTTGAATCTAGTCATGTATATCACAAGAATTTAAAGCTAAACCATTCGTTTCGCATGGATTTGAAGCTAAGCCTTCTACTTCGCATTGATTTGAAGCTAAATCATGAGTTTCGCTTGGACTTAAAGCTAACACGTTTGTTTCGCATGCAGTTGAACCTAAATCATGTATATCACAAGTATTTGAAGCTAAAACATTTGTTTTGCGTGATTTCGAAATTCATCCTTCTATTTCGCATTGATTTGAAGCTAACTCACGTGTTTCTCATGGATTTGAACTAACTCCTTTTTATCGCTTGGATTTGAAGCTAACTCGTTTGTTTCGCATGCAGTTGAAGCAAAATCATGTATGTCACAAGTATTATAAGCTAAACCATTTGATTCGCGTGGATTTGAAGCTAAGCCTTCTACTTCGCATTGATTTGAAGCTTAATCATGTATTTCGCTTGGATTTGAAGCTAAATCATGTGTTTCGCATGGACTTAAAGCTAACACGTTTGTTTCACACGCAGTTGAACCTAAATCATGTATATCACAAGTATTTGAAGCTAATCCATTTGATTCGAATGGATTTGAAGATAAGCCATCTACTTCGCATTGATTTGAAGCAAAATCAAGTGTTTCGCTTGGATTTGAAGCTAACTCGTTTGTTTCGCATGCTGTTGAAGCTAAATCTAGTATATCACAAGTATTTGAAGCTAAACCATTTGTTTCGCATGGATCCGAAAATCAGCCTTCTATTTCGCATTGATTTGAAGCTAAATCATGAGTTTCCCATGGATTTGAAGCTAACTCGTTTGTTTCGCATGAATTTGAATCTAACTCGTTTGTTTCGCATGCAGTTAAAGCAAAATCATGTATATCACAAGTATCAGAAGCTAAATCATTTGATTCGCATGGATTCGAAAATCAGTCTTCTATTTCGCAATGATTTGATGCTAAATCATATGTTTCTCATGGATTTGAAGATAACTCGTTTGTTTCGCATGAATTTGAATCTAACTCGTTTGTTTCGCATGCAGTTGAAGCTCAATCATGTATATAACAAGTATTTGAAGCTAATCCATTTGTTTCGCATGGATTCGAAAATCAGCCTTCTATTTCGCAATAATTTGAAGCAAAATCGTGTGTTTCTCTTGGATTTGAAGCTAACTCGTTTCTATCGCATGAATTTGAATCTAACTCGTTTGTTTCGCATGCAGTTAAAGCAAAATCATGTATATCACAAGTATTAGAAGCTAAATCATTTGATTCGCATGGATTGGAAGCTAAGCCTTCTACTTCGCATTGATTTGAAGCAAAATCAAGTGTTTCGCTTGGATTTGAACCTAACTCGTTTATTTCGCATGCAGTTGAAGCTCAATCATGTATATAACAAGTATTTGAAGCTAATCCATTTGTTTCGCATGGATTCGAAAATCAGCCTTCTATTTCGCAATAATTTGAAGCAAAATCGTGTGTTTCTCTTGGATTTGAAGCTAACTCGTTTCTATCGCATGGATTTAAAGCTAACTCGTTTGTTTCGCATGCTGTTGAAGCTAAATCTAGTATATCACAAGTATTTGAAGCTAAACCATTTGTTTCGCATGGATCCGAAAATCAGCCTTCTATTTCGCAATGATTTGATGCTAAATCATGTGTTTCTCATGGATTTGAAGCTAACTCGTTTGTTTCGCATGAATTTGAATCTAACTCGTTTGTTTCGCATGCAGTTAAAGCAAAATCATGTATATCACAAGTATTAGAAGCTAAATCATTTGATTCGCATGGATTGGAAGCTAAGCCTTCTACTTCGCATTGATTTGAAGCAAAATCAAGTGTTTCGCTTGGATTTGAACCTAACTCGTTTATTTCGCATGCAGTTGAAGCTCAATCATGTATATAACAAGTATTTGAAGCTAATCCATTTGTTTCGCATGGATTCGAAAATCAGCCTTCTATTTCGCAATAATTTGAAGCAAAATCGTGTGTTTCTCTTGGATTTGAAGCTAACTCGTTTCTATCGCATGAATTTGAATCTAACTCGTTTGTTTCGCATGCAGTTAAAGCAAAATCATGTATATCACAAGTATTAGAAGCTAAATCATTTGATTCGCATGGATTGGAAGCTAAGCCTTCTACTTCGCATTGATTTGAAGCAAAATCAAGTGTTTCGCTTGGATTTGAACCTAACTCGTTTATTTCGCATGCAGTTGAAGCTCAATCATGTATATAACAAGTATTTGAAGCTAATCCATTTGTTTCGCATGGATTCGAAAATCAGCCTTCTATTTCGCAATAATTTGAAGCAAAATCGTGTGTTTCTCTTGGATTTGAAGCTAACTCGTTTCTATCGCATGGATTTAAAGCTAACTCGTTTGTTTCGCATGCTGTTGAAGCTAAATCTAGTATATCACAAGTATTTGAAGCTAAACCATTTGTTTCGCATGGATCCGAAAATCAGCCTTCTATTTCGCATAGATTTGAAGCTAAATCATGAGTTTCCCATGGATTTGAAGCTAACTCGTTTGTTTCGTATGAATTTGAATCTAACTCGTTTGTTTCGCATGCAGTTAAAGCAAAATCATGTATATCACAAGTATTAGAAGCTAAATCATTTGATTCGCATGGATTGGAAGCTAAGACTTCTACTTCGCATTGATTTGAAGCAAAATCAAGTGTTTCGCTTGGATTTGAACCTAACTCGTTTATTTCGCATGCAGTTGAAGCTCAATCATGTATATAACAAGTATTTGAAGCTAAAACATTTGTTTTGCGTGATTTCGAAATTCAGCCTTCTATTTCGCATTGATTTGAAGCTAACTCACGTGTTTCTCATGGATTTGAACTAACTCGTTTTTATCGCTTGGATTTGAAGCTAACTCGTTTGTTTCGCATGCAGTTGAAGCAAAATCATGTATGTCACAAGTATTATAAGCTAAACCATTTGATTCGCGTGGATTTGAAGCTAAGCCTTCTACTTCGCATTGATTTGAAGCTTAATCATGTATTTCGCTTGGATTTGAAACTAAATCATGTGTTTCGCATCGACTTAAAGCTAACACGTTTGTTTCGAATGCAGTTGAACCTAAATCATGTATGTCACAAGTATTTGAAACTAAACCATTTGTTTTGCGTGATTTCGAAATTCAGCCTTCTATTTCGCATTGATTTGAAGCTAAATCACGTGTTTCTCATGGATTTGAACTAACTCGTTTCTATCGCATGGATTTGAAGCTAACTCGTTTGTTTCGCATGCAGTTGAAGCAAAATCATGTATATCACAAGTATTATAAGCTAAACCATTTGATTCGCATGGATTTGATGCTAAGCCTTCTTCTTCGCATTGATTTGAAGCTTAATCATGTATTTCGCTTGGATTTGAAGCTAAATCGTTTGTTTCACATGCAGTTGAATCTAGTCATGTATATCACAAGAATTTAAAGCTAAACCATTCGTTTCGCATGGATTTGAAGCTAAGCCTACTACTTCGCATTGATTTGAAGCTAAATCATGTGTTTCGCTTGGACTTAAAGCTAACACGTTTGTTTCGCATGCAGTTGAAGCTCAATCATGTATATAACAAGTATTTGAAGCTAAAACGTTTGTTTTGCGTGATTTCGAAATTCAGCCTTCTATTTCGCATTGATTTGAAGCTAACTCACGTGTTTCTCATGGATTTGAACTAACTCGTTTTTATCGCTTGGATTTGAAGCTAACTCGTTTGTTTCGCATGCAGTTGAAGCAAAATCATGTATGTCACAAGTATTATAAGCTAAACCATTTGATTCGCGTGGATTTGAAGCTAAGCCTTCTACTTCGCATTGATTTGAAGCTTAATCATGTATTTCGCTTGGATTTGAAACTAAATCATGTGTTTCGCATCGACTTAAAGCTAACACGTTTGTTTCGAATGCAGTTGAACCTAAATCATGTATGTCACAAGTATTTGAAACTAAACCATTTGTTTTGCGTGATTTCGAAATTCAGCCTTCTATTTCGCATTGATTTGAAGCTAAATCACGTGTTTCTCATGGATTTGAACTAACTCGTTTCTATCGCATGGATTTGAAGCTAACTCGTTTGTTTCGCATGCAGTTGAAGCAAAATCATGTATATCACAAGTATTATAAGCTAAACCATTTGATTCGCATGGATTTGATGCTAAGCCTTCTTCTTCGCATTGATTTGAAGCTTAATCATGTATTTCGCTTGGATTTGAAGCTAAATCGTTTGTTTCACATGCAGTTGAATCTAGTCATGTATATCACAAGAATTTAAAGCTAAACCATTCGTTTCGCATGGATTTGAAGCTAAGCCTTCTACTTCGCATTGATTTGAAGCTAAATCATGTGTTTCGCTTGGACTTAAAGCTAACACGTTTGTTTCGCATGCAGTTGAAGCTCAATCATGTATATAACAAGTATTTGAAGCTAAAACATTTGTTTTGCGTGATTTCGAAATTCAGCCTTCTATTTCGCATTGATTTGAAGCTAACTCACGTGTTTCTCATGGATTTGAACTAACTCGTTTTTATCGCTTGGATTTGAAGCTAACTCGTTTGTTTCGCATGCAGTTGAAGCAAAATCATGTATGTCACAAGTATTATAAGCTAAACCATTTGATTCGCGTGGATTTGAAGCTAAGCCTTCTACTTCGCATTGATTTGAAGCTTAATCATGTATTTCGCTTGGATTTGAAACTAAATCATGTGTTTCGCATCGACTTAAAGCTAACACGTTTGTTTCGAATGCAGTTGAACCTAAATCATGTATATCACAAGTATTTGAAACTAAACCATTTGTTTTGCGTGATTTCGAAATTCAGCCTTCTATTTCGCATTGATTTGAAGCTAAATCACGTGTTTCTCATGGATTTGAACTAACTCGTTTCTATCGCATGGATTTGAAGCTAACTCGTTTGTTTCGCATGCAGTTGAAGCAAAATCATGTATATCACAAGTATTATAAGCTAAACCATTTGATTCGCATGGATTTGATGCTAAGCCTTCTTCTTCGCATTGATTTGAAGCTTAATCATGTATTTCGCTTGGATTTGAAGCTAAATCGTTTGTTTCACATGCAGTTGAATCTAGTCATGTATATCACAAGAATTTAAAGCTAAACCATTCGTTTCGCATGGATTTGAAGCTAAGCCTTCTACTTCGCATTGATTTGAAGCTAAATCATGAGTTTCGCTTGGACTTAAAGCTAACACGTTTGTTTCGCATGCAGTTGAACCTAAATCATGTATATCACAAGTATTTGAAGCTAAAACATTTGTTTTGCGTGATTTCGAAATTCATCCTTCTATTTCGCATTGATTTGAAGCTAACTCACGTGTTTCTCATGGATTTGAACTAACTCCTTTTTATCGCTTGGATTTGAAGCTAACTCGTTTGTTTCGCATGCAGTTGAAGCAAAATCATGTATGTCACAAGTATTATAAGCTAAACCATTTGATTCGCGTGGATTTGAAGCTAAGCCTTCTACTTCGCATTGATTTGAAGCTTAATCATGTATTTCGCTTGGATTTGAAGCTAAATCATGTGTTTCGCATGGACTTAAAGCTAACACGTTTGTTTCACACGCAGTTGAACCTAAATCATGTATATCACAAGTATTTGAAGCTAATCCATTTGATTCGAATGGATTTGAAGATAAGCCATCTACTTCGCATTGATTTGAAGCAAAATCAAGTGTTTCGCTTGGATTTGAAGCTAACTCGTTTGTTTCGCATGCTGTTGAAGCTAAATCTAGTATATCACAAGTATTTGAAGCTAAACCATTTGTTTCGCATGGATCCGAAAATCAGCCTTCTATTTCGCATTGATTTGAAGCTAAATCATGAGTTTCCCATGGATTTGAAGCTAACTCGTTTGTTTCGCATGAATTTGAATCTAACTCGTTTGTTTCGCATGCAGTTAAAGCAAAATCATGTATATCACAAGTATCAGAAGCTAAATCATTTGATTCGCATGGATTCGAAAATCAGTCTTCTATTTCGCAATGATTTGATGCTAAATCATATGTTTCTCATGGATTTGAAGATAACTCGTTTGTTTCGCATGAATTTGAATCTAACTCGTTTGTTTCGCATGCAGTTGAAGCTCAATCATGTATATAACAAGTATTTGAAGCTAATCCATTTGTTTCGCATGGATTCGAAAATCAGCCTTCTATTTCGCAATAATTTGAAGCAAAATCGTGTGTTTCTCTTGGATTTGAAGCTAACTCGTTTCTATCGCATGAATTTGAATCTAACTCGTTTGTTTCGCATGCAGTTAAAGCAAAATCATGTATATCACAAGTATTAGAAGCTAAATCATTTGATTCGCATGGATTGGAAGCTAAGCCTTCTACTTCGCATTGATTTGAAGCAAAATCAAGTGTTTCGCTTGGATTTGAACCTAACTCGTTTATTTCGCATGCAGTTGAAGCTCAATCATGTATATAACAAGTATTTGAAGCTAATCCATTTGTTTCGCATGGATTCGAAAATCAGCCTTCTATTTCGCAATAATTTGAAGCAAAATCGTGTGTTTCTCTTGGATTTGAAGCTAACTCGTTTCTATCGCATGGATTTAAAGCTAACTCGTTTGTTTCGCATGCTGTTGAAGCTAAATCTAGTATATCACAAGTATTTGAAGCTAAACCATTTGTTTCGCATGGATCCGAAAATCAGCCTTCTATTTCGCAATGATTTGATGCTAAATCATGTGTTTCTCATGGATTTGAAGCTAACTCGTTTGTTTCGCATGAATTTGAATCTAACTCGTTTGTTTCGCATGCAGTTAAAGCAAAATCATGTATATCACAAGTATTAGAAGCTAAATCATTTGATTCGCATGGATTGGAAGCTAAGCCTTCTACTTCGCATTGATTTGAAGCAAAATCAAGTGTTTCGCTTGGATTTGAACCTAACTCGTTTATTTCGCATGCAGTTGAAGCTCAATCATGTATATAACAAGTATTTGAAGCTAATCCATTTGTTTCGCATGGATTCGAAAATCAGCCTTCTATTTCGCAATAATTTGAAGCAAAATCGTGTGTTTCTCTTGGATTTGAAGCTAACTCGTTTCTATCGCATGGATTTAAAGCTAACTCGTTTGTTTCGCATGCTGTTGAAGCTAAATCTAGTATATCACAAGTTTTTGAAGCTAAACCATTTGTTTCGCATGGATCCGAAAATCAGCCTTCTATTTCGCATTGATTTGAAGCTAAATCATGAGTTTCCCATGGATTTGAACTAACTCGTTTCTATCGCATGGATTTGAAGCTAACTCGTTTGTTTCGCATGCAGTTGAAGCAAAATCATGTATATCACAAGTATTATAAGCTAAACCATTTGATTCGCATGGATTGGAAGCTAAGCCTTCTACTTCGCATTGATTTGAAGCAAAATCAAGTGTTTCGCTTGGATTTGAACCTAACTCGTTTATTTCGCATGCAGTTGAAGCTCAATCATGTATATAACAAGTATTTGAAGCTAAAACATTTGTTTTGCGTGATTTCGAAATTCAGCCTTCTATTTCGCATTGATTTGAAGCTAACTCACGTGTTTCTCATGGATTTGAACTAACTCGTTTTTATCGCTTGGATTTGAAGCTAACTCGTTTGTTTCGCATGCAGTTGAAGCAAAATCATGTATGTCACAAGTATTATAAGCTAAACCATTTGATTCGCGTGGATTTGAAGCTAAGCCTTCTACTTCGCATTGATTTGAAGCTTAATCATGTATTTCGCTTGGATTTGAAACTAAATCATGTGTTTCGCATCGACTTAAAGCTAACACGTTTGTTTCGCATGCAGTTGAACCTAAATCATGTATATCACAAGTATTTGAAACTAAACCATTTGTTTTGCGTGATTTCGAAATTCAGCCTTCTATTTCGCATTGATTTGAAGCTAAATCACGTGTTTCTCATGGATTTGAACTAACTCGTTTCTATCGCATGGATTTGAAGCTAACTCGTTTGTTTCGCATGCAGTTGAAGCAAAATCATGTATATCACAAGTATTATAAGCTAAACCATTTGATTCGCATGGATTTGATGCTAAGCCTTCTTCTTCGCATTGATTTGAAGCTTAGTCATGTATTTCGCTTGGATTTGAAGCTAACTCGTTTGTTTCGCATGAATTTGAATCTAACTCGTTTGTTTCGCATGCAGTTAAAGCAAAATCATGTATATCACAAGTATTAGAAGCTAAATCATTTGATTCGCATGGATTGGAAGCTAAGCCTTCTACTTCGCATTGATTTGAAGCAAAATCAAGTGTTTCGCTTGGATTTGAACCTAACTCGTTTATTTCGCATGCAGTTGAAGCTCAATCATGTATATAACAAGTATTTGAAGCTAAAACATTTGTTTTGCGTGATTTCGAAATTCAGCCTTCTATTTCGCATTGATTTGAAGCTAACTCACGTGTTTCTCACGGATTTGAACTAACTCGTTTTTATCGCTTGGATTTGAAGCTAACTCGTTTGTTTCGCATGCAGTTGAAGCAAAATCATGTATGTCACAAGTATTATAAGCTAAACCATTTGATTCGCGTGGATTTGAAGCTAAGCCTTCTACTTCGCATTGATTTGAAGCTTAATCATGTATTTCGCTTGGATTTGAAACTAAATCATGTGTTTCGCATAGACTTAAAGCTAACACGTTTGTTTCGCATGCAGTTGAACCTAAATCATGTATATCACAAGTATTTGAAACTAAACCATTTGTTTTGCGTGATTTCGAAATTCAGCCTTCTATTTCGCATTGATTTGAAGCTAAATCACGTGTTTCTCATGGATTTGAACTAACTCGTTTCTATCGCATGGATTTGAAGCTAACTCGTTTGTTTCGCATGCAGTTGAAGCAAAATCATGTATATCACAAGTATTATAAGCTAAACCATTTGATTCGCATGGATTTGATGCTAAGCCTTCTTCTTCGCATTGATTTGAAGCTTAATCATGTATTTCGCTTGGATTTGAAGCTAAATCGTTTGTTTCACATGCAGTTGAATCTAGTCATGTATATCACAAGAATTTAAAGCTAAACCATTCGTTTCGCATGGATTTGAAGCTAACCCTTCTACTTCGCATTGATTTGAAGCTAAATCATGTGTTTCGCTTGGACTTAAAGCTAACACGTTTGTTTCGCATGCAGTTGAACCTAAATCATGTATATCACAAGTATTTGAAGCTAAAACATTTGTTTTGCGTGATTTAGAAATTCATCCTTCTATTTCGCATTGATTTGAAGCTAACTCACGTGTTTCTCATGGATTTGAACTAACTCGTTTTTATCGCTTGGATTTGAAGCTAACTCGTTTGTTTCGCATGCAGTTGAAGCAAAATCATGTATGTCACAAGTATTATAAGCTAAACCATTTGATTCGCGTGGATTTGAAGCTAAGCCTTCTACTTCGCATTTATTTAAAGCTTAATCATGTATTTCGCTTGGATTTGAAGCTAAATCATGTGTTTCGCATGGACTTAAAGCTAACACGTTTGTTTCACACGCAGTTGAACCTAAATCATGTATATCACAAGTATTTGAAGCGAAACCATTTGTTTCGCATGGATTTGAAGCTAAACCGTCTACTTCGCATTGATTTGAAGCTGAATCATGTGTTTAGCTTGTATTGGAATCTAACTCGCTTGTTTCGCATGCAGTCGAAGCTGAATCATGTATGAAACAAGTATTTGAAGCTAAACCATTTGTTTCGCATGGATTCGAAAATCAGCCTTCTATTTCGCATTGATTTGAAGCTAAATCATGAGTTTCCCATGGATTTGAAGTTAACTCGTTTGTTTCGCATGGATTTGAAGCTAACTCATTTGTTCCGCATGCAGTTGAATCAAAATCATGTATATCACAAGTATTTGAAGCTAATCCATTTGATTCGCATGGATTTGAAGATAAGCCATCTACTTCGCATTGATTTGAAGCAAAATCAAGTGTTTCGCTTGGATTTGAAGCTAACTCTTTTGTTTCGCCTGCATGTGAAGCTAAATCATGTATATCACAAGTATTTGAAGCTAAACCATGTGATTCCCATGGATTTGTAGCTAAGCCTTCTACTTCGCATTGATTTGGAGCTAAATCACGTGATTCGCATGGACTTGAAGTTAACTCGATTGTATCGCGTGCATTTGAAGCTAAATCATGTATATCACAAGTATTTGAATCTAAACCATTTGCTTCGCATGGATTTGAAGATAAGCCCTCTGCTTCGCATTGATTTGAAGCTAACTCGATTGTTTCGCCTGCATTTGCATCTATATCACATTTATCGCAATTGTCTGATGATAAATCATTTGTTTCTCATGTGTTTGAACATAAGCCTTGTACTTCGCATTGATTTGAAGCTAACTCTTTTGTCTCGCCTGCATTTGGACATAAATCATGTATATCACAAGTATTTGAAGCTAAACCATTTGTTTCGCCTGCATTTGATGATAAATCATGTATATCACAAGTATTTGAAGCTCAACATTTCGATTCGCATGGATTTGAAGCTAACCCTTCTACTTCGCATTGATTTGCAGCTAAATCATGTGTTTCGCATGAATTTAAAGCTAACACTTTTGTTTCGCATGTTGTTGAAGCTAAATCATGTATATCACAAGTATTTGAAGATAATCCATTTGTTTTGCATGGATTCGAAAATCAGCCTTCTATTTCGCATTGATTTGAAGCTAAATCATGTGTTTCTCATGGATTTAAAGTAACACGTTTGTTTCGCATGCAGTTGAGAGCAATCATGTATTTCACAAGTATTTGAAGCTAAACCATTTGTTTCGCATGGATTTGAAAATGAGCCTTCTATTTCGTATTGATTTGAAGATAAATCACGAGTTTCGTCTGGATTTGAAGCTAACACTTTTGTTTCGCATGCTGTTGAAGCTAAATCATATATATCACAAGTATTTGAAGCTAATCCATTTGATTCGCATGGATTTGAAGATAAGCCATCTACTTCGCATTGATTTGCAGCAAAATCAAGTGTTTCGCATGGATCCGAAAATCAGCCTTCTATTTCGCATTGATTTGAAGCTAAATCATGAGTTTCCCATGGATTTGAAGCTAACTCGTTTGTTTCGCATGGATTTGAAGCTAACTCATTTGTTCCGCATGCAGTTGAATCAAAATCATGTATATCACAATTATTTGAAGCTAATCCATTTGATTCGCATGGATTTGAAGATAAGCCATCTACTTCGCATTGATTTGAAGCAAAATCAAGTGTTTCGCTTGGATTTGAAGCTAACTCTTTTGTTTCGCCTGCATGTGAAGCTAAATCATGTATATCACAAGTATTTGAAGCTAAACCATTTGTTTCGCATGTATCCGAAAATCAGCCTTCTATTTCGCATTGATTTGAAGCTAAATCATGAGTTTCCCATGGATTTGAAGCTAACTCGTTTGTTTCGCATGGATTTGAAGCTAACTCATTTGTTCCGCATGCAGTTGAATCAAAATCATGTATATCACAAGTATTTGAAGCTAATCCATTTGATTCGAATGGATTTGAAGATATGCCATCTACTTCGCATTGATTTGAAGCAAAATCAAGTGTTTCGCTTGGATTTGAAGCTAACTCGTTTGTTTCGCATGCAGTTGAAGCTATATCATGTATATCACAAGTATTTGAAGATAATCCATTTGTTTTGCATGGATTCGAAAATCAGCCTTCTATTTCGCATTGATTTGAAGCTAAATCATGTGTTTCTCATGGATTTAAAGTAACACGTTTGTTTCGCATGCAGTTGAGAGCAATCATGTATTTCACAAGTATTTGAAGCTAAACCATTTGTTTCGCATGGATTTGAAAATGAGCCTTCTATTTCGTATTGATTTGAAGATAAATCACGAGTTTCGTCTGGATTTGAAGCTAACTCGTTTGTTTCGCATGCAGTTGAAGCTAAATCATGTACATCACAAGTATTTGCAGCTAAATCATGTGTTTCGCTGGGATTTGAAGCAAACTTGTTTGTTTCGCATGCTGTTGAAGCTAAATCACGTTTATCACAAGTATCTGAATCTAAACCGTTTGATTCGCATGGATTTGAAGCTAAGCCTTCCAATTCGCATTGATTTGAATCTAAATCATGTATTTCGCATGGATTTGAATCTAACTCGATTGTTTCGCGTGCATTTGAAGCTATATCATATATATCGCAATTATCTGAAGATAAATCATTTGTTCCACATGTATTTGAAGCTAAGCCTGCTACTTCGCATTGATTTGATGCTGAATCATGTGTTTCGCATGGATTTGAAACTAACTCGTTTTTTTGGCATGCAGTTGAAGCTAAATCATGTATATCAAAAGTATTTGAAGCTAAACCATTTGTTTCGCATGGATTTGAAGATAAGCCTCCTACTTCGCATTAATTTGAAGCTAACTCGATTGATTTGACTGCATTTGAATCTATATCACTTATATCGCAATTATCTGAAGTTAAATCATTTGCTTCTCATGTATTTGAAGCTAATCCGTCTATTTCGCATTTATTTGAAGCTAAATCATATGTTTCGCATGGATTTGAAGCTAACTCGTTTTTTTCGCCTGTATTTGGAGATAAATCATGTATATCACAAATATTTGAAGCTGAACCATTCGCTTCGCATGGATTTGAAGGAAAGCCTTCAACTTCGCATTGATTTGAAGATGAATCATGTGTTTTGCTTGGATTTGAAGCTAACTCGTTTGTTTCGCATGCAGTTGAAGCTTACTCATTTGTTTCGCATGCAGTTGAAGCATAATCATGTATATCACAAGTATTTGAAGCTAAACCATTTGATTCCCATGGATTTGGAGCTAAGCCTTCTACTTCGCATTGATTTGGAGCTAAATCATGTGTTTCGCTTGGATTTAAAGCTAACACGTTTGTTTCGCATGCAGTTGAAGCTAAATCATGTATATCACAAGTATTTGAAGCTAAACCGTTTGTATCGCATGGATTAGAAAATCAGCCTTCTATTTCGCACTGATTCGAAGCTAAATCAAGCGTTTCGCATGGAATTGAAACTATCTCGTTTGTTTCGCATGGATTTGAAGCTAACCCGTTTGTTTCGCCTGCATTTTAAGCTAAATCATGTATATCGCTAATATTTGAAGCTAATCCATTCGTTTGCATGGATTCGAATAAAACCTTCTACTTCGTATTGATTTTAAGTCAAATCATGTGTTTCGCATGGATTTAAAGATAACTCGTTTGTCTCGCAAGCAGTTGAATCTAAATCATGTATATCACAAGTATTTGAAGCTAAACAATTTGATTCCCATGGATTTGGAACTAAGCCTACTACTTCGCATTGATTTGGAGCTAAATCATGTGTTTCGCATGGATTTAAAGATAACACAATTGTTTCGCATGCAGTTGAAGCTATATCATGTATATCACTAGTATTTGAAGCTAATCCATTTGATTCCCATGGATTTGGAGCTAACACGTTTGTTTCGCATACAGTTGAACCTAAATCATGTATATCACAAGTATTTGAAGCTAAACCATTTGTTTTGCATGGATTCGAAAATCAGCCTTCTATTTCGCATTGATTTGAAGCTAAATCATGTGTTTCTCATGGATTTGAATCTAACTCGTTTCTATCGCATGGATTTAAAGCTAACTCGTTTGTCTAGCCTGCATTTGAAGCTAAATCATGTATATCACAAATATTTGAAGCTAAACCATTTGAATCGCATGGATTTGAAGATAAGCTTTCTACTTCGCAGTGATTTGAAACAAAATCGAGTATTTCGCATGGATTTGAAGCTAACTCGTTTGTTTCGCATGGATTTGAAGCTTACTCATTTGTTTCGCATGCAGTTGAAGCATAATCATGTATATCACAAGTATTTGAAGCTAAACCATTTGTTTCGCATGGATTCGAAAATCAGCCTCCTATTTCGCATTGATTTGAAGCTAAATCACGAGTTTCGCATGGATTTGAAGCTAACTCGTTTGTTTCGCATGGAGTTGAAGCTAACTCATTTGTTTCTCATGCAGTTGAAGCAAAATCATGTATATCACAAGTAATTGAAGCTAAACCATTTGATTCGCTAGGATTTGGAGCTAAGCATTCTACTTCGCATTGATTTGGAGCAAAATCATGTGTTTCGCATGGATTTATAGCTAACACGTTTGTATCGCATGCAGTTGAAGCTAAATCATGTATATCACAAGTATTTGAAGCTAAACCATTTGTTACGCATGGATTCGAAAATCAGAGTTCTATTTCGCAATGATTTGAAGCTAAATCATGTGTTTCACATGGATTTAAAGTAACACGTTTGTTTCGCATGCAGTTGAGAGCAATCATGTATTTCACAAGTATTTGAAGCTAAACCATTTGTTTCGCATGGATTTGAAAATGAGCCTTCTATTTCGTATTGATTTGAAGATAAATCACGAGTTTCGTCTGGATTTGAAGCTAACTCGTTTGTTTCGCATGCAGTTGAAGCTAAATCATGTACATCACAAGTATTTGCAGCTAAACCATTTGTTTCGCATGGATTCGAAAATCAGCCTTCTATTTCGCAATGAATTGAAGCTAAATCATCTGTTTCTCATGGATTTGAAGCTAACTCGATTCTATCGCATAGATTTAAAGCTAACTCGTTTGTTTCGCATGCTGTTGAAACTAAATCTAGTATATCACAAGTGTTTGAAGCTAAACCATTTGTTTCGCATGGATCTGAAAATCAACCTTCTATTTCGCATTGATTTGAAGCTAAATCATGAGTTTCGCATGGATTTGAAGCTAACTCGTTTGTTTAGCATGGATTTGAAGCTGACTCGTTTGTTTCGCATGCAGTTGAATCAAAATCATGTAAATCACAAGTATTTGAAGCTAAACCATTTGATTCCCATGGATTTGGAGCTAAGCCTTCTACTTCGCATTGATTTGGAGCTAAATCATGTTTTTCGCATGGATTTAAAGCTAACACTTTTGTTTCGCATGCTGTTGAAGCTAAATCATATATATCACAAGTATTTGAAGCTAATCCATTTGATTCGCATGGATTTGAAGATATGCCATCTACTTCGCATTGATTTGCAGCAAAATCAAGTGTTTCGCTTGGATTTGAAGCTAACTCGTTTATTTCGCATGCAGTTGAATCTCAATCATGTATATCACAAGTATTTTAAGCTAAACCATTTGTTTCGCATGGATTCGAAGATCAGTCTTCTACTTCGCATTGATTTGGAGCTAAATCATGTGTTTCTCATGGATTTAATGCGAACACGTTTGTTTCGCATGCAGTTGAAGCAAAATCATGTATATCACAAGTATTTGAAGCGAATCCATTTGATTCGCATGGATTTGAAGATAAGCCATCTACTTCGCAATGATTTGCAGAAAAATCAAGTGTTTCGCTTGGATTTGAAGCTAACTCGTTCGTTTCTCATGCAGTTGAAGTTATATCACTTATGCTCGCAAGTATTTGAAGCTAAATCATTCGTTTCGCAAGGATATGAAGCTAAATGATGTGTCTCACTAGTACTTGAAGCTAAACCATTTCTTTCGCATGGATTTGAAGCTAAGCCTTCTACTTCGCATTGATATGTAGCTAAATCATGTGTTTCGGATGGATTTGAAGCTAACACGTTTGTTTCGCATGCAGTTGAAGCTAAATCATGTTTATCACAAGTATCTGAATCTAAACCATCTGTTTCGCATGACTATTAAGCTAAACCATGTGTTTCGCATGAATTTGAAGCTAAATGATGTGTTTCGCTTGGTTTTGCAGCTAACTCTTTTGTTTCGCCTGCATTTGAAGATAAATCATGTATATCACAAGTATTTGAAACTCAACCGTTTGATTCGCATGGATTTGAAGCTAACCCATCTACTTCGCATTGATTTGCAGCTAAATCATGTGTTTCGCTGGGATTTGAAGCAAACTTGTTTGTTTCGCATGCTTGTGAAGCTAAATCATGTTTATCACAAGTATCTGAATCTAAACCGTTTGATTCGCATGGATTTGAAGCTAAGCCTTCCAATTCGCATTGATTTGAATCTAAATCATGTATTTCGCATGGATTTGAATCTAACTCGGTTGTTTCGCGTGCATTTGAAGTTATATCACATATATCGCAATTATCTGAAGAAAAATCATTTGTTTCTCATGTATTTGAAGCTAAGCCTGCTACTTCGCATTGATTTGATGCTGAATCATGTGTTTCGTATGGATTTGAAACTAACTCGTTTGTTACGCATGCAGTTGAAGCTAAATCATGTATATCACAAGTATTTTAAGCTAAACCATTTGATTCGCATGGATTTGAAGATAATCCTCCTACTTCGCATTAATTTGAAGCTAACTCGATTGATTCGACTGCATTTGAATCTATATCACTTATATCGCAATTATCTGAAGATAAATCATTTGTTTCTCATGTATTTGAAGCTAAGCCTGCTACTTCGCATTGATTTGATGTTGAATCATGTGTTTCGCTTGGATTTGAAGCTAACTCGTCTGTTTCGCATGCAGTTGAAGCTAAATCATGTTTATCACAAGTATCTGAATCTAAACCATCTGTTTCGCATGAATATTAAGCTAAACCATGTGTTTCGCATGAATTTGAAGCTAAATGATGTCTTTCGCTTGGTTTTGCAGCTAACTCTTTTGTTTCGCCTGCATTTGAAGATACATCATGTATAGCACAAGTATTTGTAGCTAAGCCATTTGTTTCGCATGTATTTGAAGCTAAGCCTTCTACATCGCTTTGATTTGAAGCTAAATCACGTGATTCGCATGGACTTGAAGTTAACTCGATTGTATCGCGTGCATTTGAAGCTAAATCATGTATATCACAAGTATTTGAATCTAAACCATTTGCTTCGCATGGATTTGAAGATAAGCCCTCTGCTTCGCATTGATTTGAAGCTAACTCGATTGTTTCGCCTGCATTTGCATCTATATCACATTTATCGCAATTGTCTGATGATAAATCATTTGTTTCTCATGTGTTTGAACATAAGCCTTGTACTTCGCATTGATTTGAAGCTAACTCTTTTGTCTCGCCTGCATTTGGACATAAATCATGTATATCACAAGTATTTGAAGCTAAACCATTTGTTTCGCCTGCATTTGATGATAAATCATGTATATCACAAGTATTTGAAGCTCAACATTTCGATTCGCATGGATTTGAAGCTAACCCTTCTACTTCGCATTGATTTGCAGCTAAATCATGTGTTTCGCTGGGATTTGAAGCTAACTCGTTTGTTTCGCATGCAGTTGAAGCTAAATCATGTTTATCAAAATTATTTCAAGCTAAAGCATTTGTTTCGCATGGATATGAAGCTAACTCTTTTGTTTCGCCTGCATTTGAAGATAAATCATGTATATCACAAGTATTTGAAGCTCAACCGTTTGATTCGCATGGATTTGAAGATAACCCTTCTACTTCGCATTGATTTGCAGCTAAATCATGTGTTTCGCTGGGATTTGAAGCAAACTTGTTTGTTTCGCATGCTGTTGAAGCTAAATCACGTTTATCACAAGTATCTGAATCTAAACCGTTTGATTCGCATGGATTTGAAGCTAAGCCTTCCAATTCGCATTGATTTGAATCTAAATCATGTATTTCGCATGGATTTGAATCTAACTCGATTGTTTCGCGTGCATTTGAAGCTATATCATATATATCGCAATTATCTGAAGATAAATCATTTGTTCCACATGTATTTGAAGCTAAGCCTGCTACTTCGCATTGATTTGATGCTGAATCATGTGTTTCGCATGGATTTGAAACTAACTCGTTTTTTTGGCATGCAGTTGAAGCTAAATCATGTATATCAAAAGTATTTGAAGCTAAACCATTTGTTTCGCATGGATTTGAAGATAAGCCTCCTACTTCGCATTAATTTGAAGCTAACTCGATTGATTTGACTGCATTTGAATCTATATCACTTATATCGCAATTATCTGAAGTTAAATCATTTGCTTCTCATGTATTTGAAGCTAATCCGTCTATTTCGCATTTATTTGAAGCTAAATCATATGTTTCGCATGGATTTGAAGCTAACTCGTTTTTTTCACCTGTATTTGGAGATAAATCATGTATATCACAAATATTTGAAGCTGAACCATTCGCTTCGCATGGATTTGAAGAAAAGCCTTCAACTTCGCATTGATTTGAAGATGAATCATGTGTTTTGCTTGGATTTGAAGCTAACTCGTTTGTTTCGCATGCAGTTGAAGCTTACTCATTTGTTTCGCATGCAGTTGAAGCATAATCATGTATATCACAAGTATTTGAAGCTAAACCATTTGATTCCCATGGATTTGGAGCTAAACCTTCTACTTCGCATTGATTTGGAGCTAAATCATGTGTTTCGCTTGGATTTAAAGCTAACACGTTTGTTTCGCATGCAGTTGAAGCTAAATCATGTATATCACAAGTATTTGAAGCTAAACCGTTTGTATCGCATGGATTAGAAAATCAGCCTTCTATTTCGCACTGATTCGAAGCTAAATCAAGCGTTTCGCATGGAATTGAAACTATCTCGTTTGTTTCGCATGGATTTGAAGCTAACCCGTTTGTTTCGCCTGCATTTTAAGCTAAATCATGTATATCGCTAATATTTGAAGCTAATCCATTTGTTTGCATGGATTCGAATAAAACCTTCTACTTCGTATTGATTTTAAGTCAAATCATGTGTTTCGCATGGATTTAAAGATAACTCGTTTGTCTCGCAAGCAGTTGAATCTAAATCATGTATATCACAATTATTTGAAGCTAAACAATTTGATTCCCATGGATTTGGAACTAAGCCTACTACTTCGCATTGATTTGGAGCTAAATCATGTGTTTCGCATGGATTTAAAGATAACACAATTGTTTCGCATGCAGTTGAAGCTATATCATGTATATCACTAGTATTTGAAGCTAATCCATTTGATTCCCATGGATTTGGAGCTAACACGTTTGTTTCGCATACAGTTGAACCTAAATCATGTATATCACAAATATTTGAAGCTAAACCAATTGAATCGCATGGATTTGAAGATAAGCTTTCTACTTCGCAGTGATTTGAAACAAAATCGAGTATTTCGCATGGATTTGAAGCTAACTCGTTTGTTTCGCATGGATTTGAAGATTACTCATTTGTTTCGCATGCAGTTGAAGCATAATCATGTATATCACAAGTATTTGAAGCTAAACCATTTGTTTCGCATGGATTCGAAAATCAGCCTCCTATTTCGCATTGATTTGAAGCTAAATCACGAGTTTCGCATGGATTTGAAGCTAACTCGTTTGTTTCGCATGGAGTTGAAGCTAACTCATTTGTTTCTCATGCAGTTGAAGCAAAATCATGTATATCACAAGTAATTGAAGCTAAACCATTTGATTCGCTAGGATTTGGAGCTAAGCATTCTACTTCGCATTGATTTGGAGCAAAATCATGTGTTTCGCATGGATTTATAGCTAACACGTTTGTATCGCATGCAGTTGAAGCTAAATCATGTATATCACAAGTATTTGAAGCTAAACCATTTGTTACGCATGGATTCGAAAATCAGAGTTCTATTTCGCAATGATTTGAAGGTAAATCATGTGTTTCTCATGGATTTGAAGCTAACTCATTTCTATCGCATGGATTTAAAGCTAACTCGTTTGTTTCGCATGCAGTTGAAGCAAAATCATGTATATCACAAGTATTTGAAGCTAAACCATTTGTTTCGCATGGATTTGAAAATGAGCCTTCTATTTCGTATTGATTTGAAGATAAATCACGAGTTTCGTCTGGATTTGAAGCTAACTCGTTTGTTTCGCATGCAGTTGAAGCTAAATCATGTACATCACAAGTATTTGCAGCTAAACCATTTGTTTCGCATGGATCTGAAAATCAACCTTCTATTTCGCATTGATTTGAAGCTAAATCATGAGTTTCGCATGGATTTTAAGCTAACTCGTTTGTTTCACCTGCATTTGAAGCTGCATCATGTATATCACAAGTAATTGATGCTAAACCATTTGTTTCGCATGAATTTGAAGCTAAGCCTTCTACTTCGCATTGATTTGAAGCTAACTCGATTGATTCGACTGCATTTGAATCTATATCTATTATATCGCAATTATCTGAAGATAAATCATTTGCTTCTCATGTATTTGAAGCTAAGCCGTCTATATCGCATTTATTTGAAGCTAAATCATATGTTTCGCATGGATTTGAAGCTAACTCGTTTGTTTCGCATGCAGTTGAAGCTAAATCATTTTTATCAAAAGTATTTGAAGCTAAAGCATTTGTTTCGCATGGATTTGAAGCTAACTCTTTTGTTTCGCCTGCATTTGAAGATAAATCATGTATATCACGAGTATTTGAAGCTAAACCGTTTGATTCACATGGATTTGAAGCTAAGCTTTCTACTTCGCACTGATTTGCAGCTAAATCATGTGTTTCGCTTGGTTTTGAAGCTAACTCGTTTGTTTCGCATGCAGTTGAAGCTAAATCATGTATATCACAAGTATTTGAAGCTAAACCATTTATTTCGCATTGATTTGATGATAAGCCTTCTACGTCGCATTGATTTGAAGCTAAGCCTTCTACTTCGCATTGATTTGAATCTAAATCATGTGTTTTGCTTAGTTTTGAAGCTAACTCGTCTTTTTCGCATGCAGTTGAAGCTGAATCATGTATATCACAAGTATTTGAAGCTAAACCATTTCTTTCGCATGAATTTGAAGCTAAGCCTTCTACTTCGCATTAATTTGAAGCTAACTCGATTGATTCGACTGCATTTGAATCTATATCACTTATATCGCAATTATCTGAAGATAAATCATTTGCTTCTCATGTATTTGAAATTAAGCCGTCTATTGCGCATTGATTTGAAGCTAAATCATATTTTTCGCATGGATTTGAAGCTAACTCGTTTGTTTCGCATGCATTTGAAGTTAAATCATGTATATCACAAGTATTTGAAGCTAAACCATTTGTTTCGCATGGATTTGAAGATAATCCTCCTACTTCGCATTAATTTGAAGCTAATTCGATTGATTCGACTGCATTTGAATCTATATCACTTATATCGCAATTATCTGAAGATAAATCATTTGTTTCTCATGTATTTGAAGATAAGCCATGTACTTCGCATTGATTTGAATCTAAATCATGTGTTTCGCATGGATTTGAAGCTAACTCGTTTGTTTCGCCCGCATTTGAAGTTAAATCATGTATATCACAAGTATTTGAAGCTAAACCATTTGTTTCGCATGGATTTGAAGATAATCCTCCTACTTCGCATTAATTTGAAGCTAACTCGATTGATTCGACTGCATTTGAATCTATATCACTTATATCGCAATTATCTGAAGATAAATCATTTGTTTCTCATGTATTTGAAGATAAGCCATGTACTTCGCATTGATTTGAATCTAAATCATGTGTTTCGCATGGATTTGAAGCTAACTCGTTTGTTTCGCCTGCATTTGAAGCTGCATCATGTATATCACAAGTATTTCAAGCTAAAGCATTTGTTTCGCATGGATATGAAGCTAACTCTTTTGTTTCGCCTGCATTTGAAGATAAATCATGTATAGCACAAGTATTTGAAGCTAAACCATTTGTATCGCGTGGATTTGAACCTAAGCGTTCCACTTCGCATTGATTTGAAACTAACTCGATTGTTTCGCCTGCATTTGAAGCTATATCACTTACATCGCAATTATCTGAAGATAAATCACTTGTTTCTCATGTATTTGAGGCTAAGCCGTCTATTTCGAATTTATTTGAAGCTAAATCATCTGTTTCGCATGGATGTGAAGCTAACTCGTTTTTTCGCCTGTATTTGAAGATAAATCATGTATATCACAAGTATTTGAAGCTAAACCATTCGCATCGCATGGATTTGAAGCAAAGCCTTCAACTTCGCATTGACTTGAAGATAAATCATGTGTTTCGCTTGGATTTGAAGCTAACTCGTTTCTTTCGCATGCAGTTGAAGCTAAATTATGTATATCACAAGTATTTGAAGCTCAACCTTTTGATTCGCATGGATTTGAAGCTAACCCTTCTACTTCGCATTGATTTGCAGCTATATCATGTGTTTCGCTGGGATTTGAAGCAAACTTGTTTGTTTCGCATGCTGTTGAAGCTAAATCATGTTTATCACAAGTATCTGAATCTAAACCGTTTGATTCGCATGAAGTTGAAGCTAAGCCTTCTACTTCGCATTGATTTGAAGCTAAATCATGCGTTTCGCTTGGTTTTGAAGCTAACTAGTTTGTTTCGCATGCAGTTGAAGCTAATTTATGTATATCACAAGTATTTGAAGCTAAACCATTTTGTTTCGCATGAATTTGAAGCTAAGCCATCTACTTCATACTGATTTGAAGCTAAATCATGTGTTTCGCATGGATTTGAAGCTAACTCTTTTGTTTCGCCTGCATTTGGACATAAATCATGTATATCACAAGTATTTGAAGCTAAACTATTTGTTTCGCATGAATTTGAAGCTAAATGATGTGTTTCGCATGGATATGAAGCTAACTCTTTTGTTTCGCCTGCATTTGAAGATAAAGCATGTATATCACAAGTATTTGAAGCTCAACCGTTTGATTCGCATGGATTTGAAGCTAACCCTTCTACTTCGCATTGATTTGCAGCTAAATCATGTGTTTCGCTGGGGTTTGAAGCTAACTCGTTTGTTTCGCATGCAGTTGAAGCTAAATCATGTTTTTGTCAAAAGTATTTCAAGCTAAAGCATTTGTTTCGCATGGATATGAAGCTAACTCTTTTGTTTCGCCTGCATTTGAAGATAAATCATGTATATCAGAAGTAATTGAAGCTCAACCTTTTGATTCGCATGGATTTGAATCTAACCCTTCTACTTCGCATTGATTTGCAGCTAAATCATGTGTTTCGCTGGGATTTGAAGCAAACTTGTTTGTTTCGCATGCTGTTGAAGCTAAATCATGTTTATCACAAGTATCTGAATCTAAATCGTTTGATTCGCATGGATTTGAAGCTAAGCCTTCCAATTCGCATTGATTTGAATCTAAATCATGTATTTCGCATGGATTTGAATCTAACTCGATTGTTTCGCGTGCATTTGAAGCTATATGACATATATCTCAATTATCTGAAGATAAATCATTTGTTTCTCATGTATTTGAGGCTAAGCCTGCTACTTCGCATTGATTTGATGCTGAATCATTTGTGTCGCATGGATTTGAAGCTAAGCCTTCTACTTCGAACTGATTTGCAACTAAATCATGGGTTTCGCTTGGATTTCAAGATGACTCCTTTGTTTCGCATGTAGTTGAGGCTATATCACTTATATTGGCAAGTATTTGAAGCCAAATCATTCGTTTCGCATGGATTTGAAGCTAAGCATTCTACTTCGCATTGATTTGAAGGTAAATCATGTTTTTCCATTGGGTGTGAAGCTAACTCGTTTGTTACGCATGTACTTGAAGCTAAATCATGTATATCACAAGTATTTGAAGCTAAACCATTTGTTTCGCATGAATTTGAAGCTAAGCCTACTACTTCGCATTGATTTGAATCTAAATCATGTGTTTCGCTTGGTTTTGAAGCTAACTCGTTTTTTTCGCCTGTATTTGGAGATAAATCATGTATATCACAAGTATTTGAAGCTAAACCATTCGCTTCGCATGGATTTGAAGCAAAGGCTTCAACTTCGCATTGATTTGAAGATTAATCATTTGTTTCGCTTGGATTTGAAGCTAACTCGTTTGTTTCGCATGCAGTTGAAGCTAAATCATTGTATATCACAAGTATTTGAAGCTAAACCACTTGTTTCATATTGATTTGATGATAAGCCTTCTACGTCGCATTGATTTGAAGCTAAGCCTTATATTTCGCATTGATTTGAAGGTAAATCATGTGTTTCGCTTGGTTTTGAAGCTAACTAGTTTGTTTCGCATGCAGTTGAAGCTAAATCATGTATATCACAAGTATTTGAAGCTAAACCATTTGTTTCGCATGGATTTGAAGATTAGCCGCCTACATCGCATTAATTTGAAGCTAACTCAATTGATTCGACTGCATTTGAATTTATATCACTTATATCGCAATTATCTGAAGACAAATCATTTGGTTCTCATGTATTTGAATCTAAGCCGTCTATTTCGCACTGATTTGAAGCTAAATCATATGTTTCGCATGGAATTGAAGCTAACTCGTTTTCTTCGCCTGTATTTGAAGATAAATCATTTATATCACAAGTATTTGAAGCTAAACCATTCGCTTCGCATGGATTTGAAGCAAAGCCTTCAACTTCGCATTGATTTGAATCTAAATCATGTGTTTCGCTTGGATTTGAAGCTAACTCGTTTGTTTCGCATGCATTTTAAGCTAAATCATGTATGTCACATGTATTTGAAGCTAAACCATGTGTTTCGCATGGATTTGAATCTAACTCGTTTGTTTCGCCAGCATTTGAAGCTACAACACTTCTATTCGCAAGTATTTGAAACTTAATCATTCCCTTCGCATCTATTTGTGGCTAAGCCTTCAACTTCGCATTGATTTGAAGCTAAATCATTTGCTTCGCTTGGATTTCAAGATAACTCGTTTGTTTCCACGCAGCTGAAGCTAAATCATGTATACCACAAGTATTTGGATCTAAAACATTTGTTTCTCATGTATGTGAAGCTAAAACTACCACTTCGCATTGATTTGAAGCTAAATCATGTGTTTCGCTTGGATTTGAAGCTAACTCGTTTGTTTCGCATGCAGTTAAAGCTAAATCATGTATATCACAAGTATTTGAAGCTATACCATTCGTTTCGCATGGATTTGAAGCTAAGCCTTCTACTTCGCATGAATTTGAATCTAAATCATGTGTTTCGCTTGGATTTGAAGTTCACTCGTTTGTTTCGCCTTCATTTATAGCTATATCACTTATATCGCAAGTATATGAATCTAAATAATGTGTATCGCATGGATTTGATGCTAATCCTTCTACTTCGCATTGATTTGAAGCTGAATCATGTGTTTCGCATGGTTTTGAAGATAACTCGTTTGTTTCGCATGCAGTTGAAGCTAAATCATGTATATAACATGTATTTGAAGCTAATTCATTTTTGTCGCATGGATTTGAAGCTAAGGCATCTACTTCGCATTGATTTGATGCTAAATCACGTATTTCGCATGCATATGAAGCTAAATAATGTGTTTTGCTTGGATTTGATGCTAACTCGTTTGTTTCGCATGCAGTTGAAGCTAAGTGATGTATATCACAAGTATTTGAAGCTAAACCATTTGTTTCGCAAGAATTTGAACCTAAGCCTTCTACTTCGCACTGATTTGAATCTAAATCATGTGTTTCGCTTGGATTTGAAGCTAACTCGTTTGTATCGCATGCAGTTGACGCTAAATCATGTATATCACAAGTATTTGAAGCAAAACCATTTGATTCGCATGGGTTTGAAACTGAGACTTCTACTTCGCATTCATTTGAAGCTGAATCATGTGATTCGCTTGGATTTGAAGCAAACTCGTTTGATTCGAATG
The DNA here is from genome assembly GCF_051020955.1 of Megalopta genalis. Lineage (NCBI taxonomy): Eukaryota > Metazoa > Arthropoda > Insecta > Hymenoptera > Halictidae > Megalopta > Megalopta genalis. Next base: position 84,548 of record NW_027476432.1, on the reverse strand, counting down.
CAGTTGAAGCTAAATAATGTATACTACAAGTATTTGAAGCTAAACCATTTGCTTCGCATGGATTTGAAGCTAAGCCTTCTACTTCGCACTGATTTGCAACTAAATCATGTGTTTCGCTTGGATTTGAAGATAACTCGTTTGTTTCGCATGCAGTTGAAGTTAAATCATTTGTGTCGCATGGATTTGATGCTAAGCCTACGGCTTCGCATTGATTTGAATCTAAATCATGTGTTTCGCTTGATTTTGAAGCTAACTCGTTTGTTTCGCATGCAGTTGAAGCTGAATCATGTATATCACAAGTATTTGAATCTAAACCATTTGTTTCTCATGTATTTGAAGTTAAGCGTTCCACTTCGCATTGTTTTGAAGCTAACTCGATTGTTTCGCCTGCATTTGAAGCTATATCACTTACATCGCAATTATCTGAAGATAAATCATTTGTTTCTCATGTATTTGAAGATAAGCCTTGTACTTCGCATTGATTTGAAGCTAAATCATGTTTTTCGCATGGATTTGAAGCTAACTCGTTTGTTTCGCCTGCATTTGTAGCTGAATCATGTATATCACAAGTATTTGAAGCTAAACCATTTGTTTCGCATGAATTCGAAGCTAAGCCTTCTACTTCGCATTGATTTGAATCTAAATCATGTGTTTTGCTTAGTTTTGAAGCTAACTCGTCTTTTTCGCATGCAGTTGAAGCTGAATCATGTATATCACAAGTATTTGAAGTTAAACCATTTCTTTCGCATGAATTTGAAGCTAAGCCTTCTACATCGCATTAATTTGAAGCTAACTCGATTGATTCGACTGCATTTGAATCTATATCACTTATATCGCAATTATCTGAAGATAAATCGTTTTCTTCTCATGTATTTGAAACTAAGCCGTCTATTGCGCATTGATTTGAAGCTAAATCATATTTTTCGCATGGATTTGAAGATAACTCGTTTGTTTCGCATGCAGTTGAAGCTGAATCATGTATATCACAAGTATTTGAAGCTAAACCATTTGTTTCGCATAGATTTAAAGATAACACGATTGTTTCGCATGCAGTTGAAGCTATATCATGTATATCACAAGTATTTGAAGCTAAACCATTTGATTCGCATGGATTTGAAGCTAAGCCTCCTACTTCGCATTGATTTGAAGCTAAATCAAGTGTTTCGTTTGGGTTTGAAGAAAACTCGTTTGTTTCGCATGCAGTTGAAGCTATATCACTTATGCTCGCAAGTATTTGAAGCTAAATCATTCGTTTCGCATGGAGTTGAAACTAAGCCTTCCACTTCGCTTTGATTTGAAGATAAATCATGTGTTTCGCATGGATTTGAAGCTAACTCGTTTGTTTCGCATGCAGTTGAAGCTAAATCATGTATATCACAAGTATTTGAAGCTAAACCATTTGTTTCGCATGAATTCGAAGCTAAGCCTTCTACTTCGCATTGATTTGAATCTAAATCATGTGTTTCGCTTGGTTTTGAAGCTAACTCGTCTGTTTCGCATGCAGTTGAAGCTGAATCATGTATATCACAAGTATTTGAAGCTAAACCATTCCTTTCGCATGAATTTGAAGCTAACTCGATTGATTCGACTGCATTTGAATCTATATCACTTATATCGCAATTATGTGAAGATAAATCATTTGCTTATCATGTATTTGAAGCTAAGCCTTCTACTTCGCATTGATTTGCAGCTAAATCATGTGTTTCGCTTGGTTTTGAAGCTAACTCGTTTGTTTCGCATGCAGTTGAAGCTAAATCATGTATATTACAAGTATTTGAAACTAAACCATTTTTTTCGCATTGATTTGATGATAAGCCTTCTACGTCACATTGATTTGAAGATAAATCATGTGTTTCGCTTGGATTTGAAGCTAACTCGTTTGTTTCGCATGCAGTTGAAGCTAAATTATGTATATCACAGGTATTTGAAGCTAAACCATTTTGTTTCGCATGAATTTGAAGCTAAGCCTTCTACTTCGCATTGATTTGAAGCTAAATCATGTGTGTCGCTTGGTTTTGAAGCTAACTCGTTTGTTTCGCCTGCATTTGAAGTTAAATCATGTATATCACAAGTATTTGAAGCTAAACCATTTGTTTCGCATGGATTTGAAGATAATCCTCCTACTTCGCATTAATTTGAAGCTAACTCGATTGATTCGACTGCATTTGAATCTATATCACGTATATCGCAATTATCTGAAGATAAATCATTTGTTTCTCATGTATTTGAAGATAAGCCATGTACTTCGCATTGATTTGAATCTAAATCATGTGTTTCGCATGGATTTGAAGCTAACCCGTTTGTTTCGCCTGCATTTGAAGCTGCATCATGTATATCACAAGTATTTCAAGCTAAAGCATTTGTTTCGCATGGATATGAAGCTAACTCTTTTGTTTCGCCTCCATTTGAAGATAAATCATGTATAGCACAAGTATTTGAAGCTAAACCATTTGTATCGCGTGGATTTGAACCTAAGCGTTCCACTTCGCATTGATTTGAAACTAACTCGATTGTTTCGCCTGCATTTGAAGCTATATCACTTACATCGCAATTATCTGAAGATAAATCATTTGTTTCTCATGTATTTGAGGCTAAGCCGTCTATTTCGAATTTATTTGAAGCTAAATCATCTGTTTCGCATGGATGTGAAGCTAACTCGTTTTTTTCGCCTGTATTTGAAGATAAATCATGATAAATCAATCATCATATCACAAGTATTTGAAGCTAAACCATTCGCTTCGCATGAATTTGAAGCTAAGCCTTCTACTTCGCATTAATTTGAAGCTAACTCGATTGATTCGACTGCATTTGAATCTATATCACTTATATCGCAATTATCTGAAGATAAATCATTTGCTTCTCATGTATTTGAAACTAAGCCGTCTATTGCGCATTGATTTGAAGCTAAATCATATTTTTCGCATGGATTTGAAGCTAACTCGTTTGTTTCGCATGCAGTTGAAGCTGAATCAGGTATATCACAAGTATTTGAAGCTAAACCATTTGTTTCGCATAGATTTAAAGATAACACGATTGTTTCGCATGCAGTTGAAGCTATATCATGTATATCACAAGTATTTGAAGCTAAACCATTTGATTCGCATGGATTTGAAGCTAAGCCTCCTACTTCGCATTGATTTGAAGCTAAATCAAGTGTTTCGTTTGGGTTTGAAGAAAACTCGTTTGTTTCGCATGCAGTTGAAGCTATATCACTTATGCTCGCAAGTATTTGAAGCTAAATCATTCGTTTCGCATGGAGTTGAAACTAAGCCTTCCACTTCGCTTTGATTTGAAGATAAATCATGTGTTTCGCATGGATTTGAAGCTAACTCGTTTGTTTCGCATGCAGTTGAAGCTAAATCATGTATATCACAAGTATTTGAAGCTAAACCATTTGTTTCGCATGAATTCGAAGCTAAGCCTTCTACTTCGCATTGATTTGAATCTAAATCATGTGTTTTGCTTAGTTTTGAAGCTAACTCGTCTTTTTCGCATGCAGTTGAAGCTGAATCATGTATATCACAAGTATTTGAAGCTAAACCATTTCTTTCGCATGAATTTGAAGCTAAGCCTTCTACTTCGCATTAATTTGAAGCTAACTCGATTGATTCGACTGCATTTGAATCTATATCACTTATATCGCAATTATCTGAAGATAAATCATTTGCTTCTCATGTATTTGAAACTAAGCCGTCTATTGCGCATTGATTTGAAGCTAAATCATATTTTTCGCATGGATTTGAAGCTAACTCGTTTGTTTCGCATGCAGTTGAAGCTGAATCATGTATATCACAAGTATTTGAAGCTAAACCATTTGTTTCGCATAGATTTAAAGATAACACGATTGTTTCGCATGCAGTTGAAGCTATATCATGTATATCACAAGTATTTGAAGCTAAACCATTTTTTTCGCATTGATTTGATGATAAGCCTTCTACGTCACATTGATTTGAAGATAAATCATGTGTTTCGCTTGGATTTGAAGCTAACTCGTTTGTTTCGCATGCAGTTGAAGCTAAATTATGTATATCACAGGTATTTGAAGCTAAACCATTTTGTTTCGCATGAATTTGAAGCTAAGCCTTCTACTTCGCATTGATTTGATGCTAAATCATGTGTGTCGCTTGGTTTTGAAGCTAACTCGTTTGTTTCGCCTGCATTTGAAGTTAAATCATGTATATCACAAGTATTTGAAGCTAAACCATTTGTTTCGCATGGATTTGAAGATAATCCTCCTACTTCGCATTAATTTGAAGCTAACTCGATTGATTCGACTGCATTTGAATCTATATCACTTATATCGCAATTATCTGAAGATAAATCATTTGTTTCTCATGTATTTGAAGATAAGCCATGTACTTCGCATTGATTTGAATCTAAATCATGTGTTTCGCATGGATTTGAAGCTAACTCGTTTGTTTCGCCTGCATTTGAAGCTGCATCATGTATATCACAAGTATTTCAAGCTAAAGCATTTGTTTCGCATGGATATGAAGCTAACTCTTTTGTTTCGCCTGCATTTGAAGATAACTCATGTATAGCACAAGTATTTGAAGCTAAACCATTTCTTTCGCATGAATTTGAAGCTAAGCCTTCTACTTCGCATTAATTTGAAGCTAACTCGATTGATTCGACTGCATTTGAATCTATATCACTTATATCGCAATTATCTGAAGATAAATCATTTGCTTCTCATGTATTTGAAACTAAGCCGTCTATTGCGCATTGATTTGAAGCTAAATCATATTTTTCGCATGGATTTGAAGCTAACTCGTTTGTTTCGCATGCAGTTGAAGCTGAATCATGTATATCACAAGTATTTGAAGCTAAACCATTTGTTTCGCATAGATTTAAAGATAACACGATTGTTTCGCATGCAGTTGAAGCTATATCATGTATATCACAAGTATTTGAAGCTAAACCATTTTTTTCGCATTGATTTGATGATAAGCCTTCTACGTCACATTGATTTGAAGATAAATCATGTGTTTCGCTTGGATTTGAAGCTAACTCGTTTGTTTCGCATGCAGTTGAAGCTAAATTATGTATATCACAGGTATTTGAAGCTAAACCATTTTGTTTCGCATGAATTTGAAGCTAAGCCTTCTACTTCGCATTGATTTGAAGCTAAATCATGTGTGTCGCTTGGTTTTGAAGCTAACTCGTTTGTTTCGCCTGCATTTGAAGTTAAATCATGTATATCACAAGTATTTGAAGCTAAACCATTTGTTTCGCATGGATTTGAAGATAATCCTCCTACTTCGCATTAATTTGAAGCTAACTCGATTGATTCGACTGCATTTGAATCTATATCACTTATATCGCAATTATCTGAAGATAAATCATTTGTTTCTCATGTATTTGAAGATAAGCCATGTACTTCGCATTGATTTGAATCTAAATCATGTGTTTCGCATGGATTTGAAGCTAACTCGTTTGTTTCGCCTGCATTTGAAGCTGCATCATGTATATCACAAGTATTTCAAGCTAAAGCATTTGTTTCGCATGGATATGAAGCTAACTCTTTTGTTTCGCCTGCATTTGAAGATAACTCATGTATAGCACAAGTATTTGAAGCTAAACCATTTGTATCGCGTGGATTTGAACCTAAGCGTTCCACTTCGCATTGATTTGAAACTAACTCGATTGTTTCGCCTGCATTTGATGCTATATCACTTACATCGCAATTATCTGAAGATAAATCATTTGTTTCTCATGTATTTGAAGCTAAGCCGTCTATTTCGCATTGATTTGAACCTAAATAATGTGTTTCGCTTGGATTTGAAGCTAACTCGTTTTTTTCGCCTGTATTTGGAGATAAATCATGTATATCTCAAGTACTTAGAGCTAAACCATTCGCTTCGCATGGATTTGAAGCAATGCCTTCAACGTCGCATTGATTTGAAGATAAATCATGTGTTTCGCTTAGATTTGAAGCTAACTCGTTTGTTTCGCATGCAGTTGAATTTAAATCATGTATATCACAAGTATTTGAAGCTAAACCACTTGTTTCACATTGATTTGATGATAAGCCTTCTACGTCGCATTGATTTGAAGCTAAGCCTTCTATTTCGCATTGATTTGATTGTAAATCATGTGTTTCGCTTGGATTTGAAGCTAACTCGTTTGTTTCGCATGCAGTTGAAGCTAAATCATGTTTATCAGAAGTACCTGAATGTAAACCATCTGTTTCGCATGAATATTGAGCTAAACTATGTGATTCGCATGAATTTGAAGCTAAATGATGTGTTTCGCTTGGTTTTGAAGCTAACTCTTTTGCTTCGCCTGCATTTGAAGATAAATCATGTATAGCACAAGTATTTGAAGCTAAACCATTTGTATCGCGTGGATTTGAAGCTAAGCGTTCCACTTCGCATTGATTTGAAGCTAACTCGATTGTTTCGCCTGCATTTGAAGCTCTATCACTTACATCGCAATTATCTGAAGATAAATCATTTGTTTCTCATGTATTTGAGGCTAAGCCGTCTATTTCGAATTTATTTGAAGCTAAATCATCTGTTTCGCATGGATGTGAAGCTAACTCGTTTTTTTCGCCTGTATTTGAAGATAAATCATGTATATCACAAGTATTTGAAGCTAAACCATTCGCATCGCATGGATTTGAAGCAAAGCCTTCAACTTCGCATTGACTTGAAGATAAATCATGTGTTTCGCTTGGATTTGAAGCTAACTCGTTTCTTTCGCATGCAGTTGAAGCTAAATTATGTATATCACAAGTATTTGAAGCTCAACCTTTTGATTCGCATGGATTTGAAGCGAACCCTTCTACTTCGCATTGATTTGCAGCTAAATCATGTGTTTCGCTGGGATTTGAAGCAAACTTGTTTGTTTCGCATGCTGTTGAAGCTAAATCATGTTTATCACAAGTATCTGAATCTAAACCGTTTGATTCGCATGAAGTTGAAGCTAAGCCTTCTACTTCGCATTGATTTGAAGCTAAATCATGCGTTTCGCTTGGTTTTGAAGCTAACTAGTTTGTTTCGCATGCAGTTGAAGCTAAATTATGTATATCACAAGTATTTGAAGCTAAACCATTTTGTTTCGCATGAATTTGAAGCTAAGCCATCTACTTCATACTGATTTGAAGCTAAATCATGTGTTTCGCATGGATTTGAAGCTAACTCTTTTGTTTCGCCTGCATTTGGACATAAATCATGTATATCACAAGTATTTGAAGCTAAACCATTTGTTTCGCATGAATTTGAAGCTAAATGATGTGTTTCGCCTGCATTTGAAGATAAATCATGTATATCACAAGTATTTGAAGCTCAACCGTTTGATTCGCATGGATTTGAAGCTAACCCTTCTACTTCGCATTGATTTGCAGCTAAATCATGTGTTTCGCTGGGGTTTGAAGCTAACTCGTTTGTTTCGCATGCAGTTGAAGCTAAATCATGTTTTTGTCAAAAGTATTTCAAGCTAAAGCATTTGTTTCGCATGGATATGAAGCTAACTCTTTTGTTTCGCCTGCATTTGAAGATAAATCATGTATATCACAAGTATTTGAAGCTCAACCTTTTGATTCGCATGGATTTGAATCTAACCCTTCTACTTCGCATTGATTTGCAGCTAAATCATGTGTTTCGCTGGGATTTGAAGCAAACTTGTTTGTTTCGCATGCTGTTGAAGCTAAATCATGTTTATCACAAGTATCTGAATCTAAATCGTTTGATTCGCATGGATTTGAAGCTAAGCCTTCCAATTCGCATTGATTTGAATCTAAATCATGTATTTCGCATGGATTTGAATCTAACTCGATTGTTTCGCGTGCATTTGAAGCTATATGACATATATCGCAATTATCTGAAGATAAATCATTTGTTTCTCATGTATTTGAGGCTAAGCCTGCTACTTCGCATTGATTTGATGCTGAATAATTTGTGTCGCATGGATTTGAAGCTAAGCCTTCTACTTCGAACTGATTTGCAACTAAATCATGGGTTTCGCTTGGATTTCAAGATGACTCCTTTGTTTCGCATGTAGTTGAGGCTATATCACTTATATTGGCAAGTATTTGAAGCCAAATCATTCGTTTCGCATGGATTTGAAGCTAAGCATTCTACTTCGCATTGATTTGAAGGTAAATCATGTTTTTCCATTGGGTGTGAAGCTAACTCGTTTGTTACGCATGTACTTGAAGCTAAATCATGTATATCACAAGTATTTGAAGCTAAACCATTTGTTTCGCATGAATTTGAAGCTAAGCCTACTACTTCGCATTGATTTGAATCTAAATCATGTGTTTCGCTTGGTTTTGAAGCTAACTCGTTTTTTTCGCCTGTATTTGGAGATAAATCATGTATATCACAAGTATTTGAAGCTAAACCATTCGCTTCGCATGGATTTGAAGCAAAGGCTTCAACTTCGCATTGATTTGAAGATTAATCATTTGTTTCGCTTGGATTTGAAGCTAACTCGTTTGTTTCGCATGCAGTTGAAGCTAAATCATTGTATATCACAAGTATTTGAAGCTAAACCACTTCTTTCATATTGATTTGATGATAAGCCTTCTACGTCGCATTGATTTGAAGCTAAGCCTTATATTTCGCATTGATTTGAAGGTAAATCATGTGTTTCGCTTGGTTTTGAAGCTAACACGTTTGTTACGCATGTACTTGAAGCTAAATCATGTATATCACAAGTATTTGAAACTAAACCATTTGTTTCTCATGTATTTGAAGTTAAGCGTTCCACTTCGCATTGTTTTGAAGCTAACTCGATTGTTTCGCCTGCATTTGAAGCTATATCACTTACATCGCAATTATCTGAAGATAAATCATTTGTTTCTCATGTATTTGAAGATAAGCCTTGTACTTCGCATTGATTTGAAGCTAAATCATGTTTTTCGCATGGATTTGAAGCTAACTCGTTTGTTTCGCCTGCATTTGACGCTGAATCATGTATATCACAAGTATTTGAAGCTAAACCATTTGTTTCGCATGAATTCGAAGCTAAGCCTTCTACTTCGCATTGATTTGAATCTAAATCATGTGTTTTGCTTAGTTTTGAAGCTAACTCGTCTTTTTCGCATGCAGTTGAAGCTGAATCATGTATATCACAAGTATTTGAAGTTAAACCATTTCTTTCGCATGAATTTGAAGCTAAGCCTTCTACTTCGCATTAATTTGAAGCTAACTCGATTGATTCGACTGCATTTGAATCTATATCACTTATATCGCAATTATCTGAAGATAAATCGTTTGCTTCTCATGTATTTGAAACTAAGCCGTCTATTGCGCATTGATTTGAAGCTAAATCATATTTTTCGCAAGGATTTGAAGCTAACTCGTTTGTTTCGCCTGCATTTGAAGCTGAATCATGTATATCACAAGTATTTGAAGCCAAATCATTCGTTTCGCATGGATTTGAAGCTAAGCATTCTACTTCGCATTGATTTGAAGGTAAATCATGTTTTTCCATTGGGTGTGAAGCTAACTCGTTTGTTACGCATGTACTTGAAGCTAAATCATGTTTATCACAAGTATTTGAAGCTAAACCATTTGTCTCGCATTGATTTGATGCTATGTCTTCAACTTCGCATTGATTTGAAGTTAAATCATGTGACTCGAGTGGATTTGAAGATCACTTGTTTGTTTCGCCTGCATTTGAATCTATATCACATATATCGCAAGAATTTGAAGCTAAATCATTTGTTTCGCATGTATTTGGAGCTAAGTCTTCTATTTAGCATTGATTTGAAGCTAAATCATGTGTTTCGCATGGATTTGAAGCTAACTCGTTTGTTTCGCCTGCATTTGAAGCTATATAACTTATATTCGCAAGTATTTGAATGTCAATCATACGTTTCGCTTGGATTTGAAGCTAAGCCTTCTACTTCTCATTGATTGAAGCTGAATCACGTGTGTCGCATGGGTTTGAGGCTAACTCGTTTGTTCGCATGCAGTTGTAACTAAATCATGTATAAAAGAAGTATTTCAAGCTAAACTATTTGTTTCTCATGGATTTGAAGCGAAGCCTTTTACTTCGCATTGGTTTGAAGCTAAATAATGTGTTTTTCTTGGATTTGAATCTAACTCGTTTGTATCGCATGCAGTTGATGCTAAATCATGAATATCACAAGTATTTGGAGCTGAACCATTTGTTTCGCATGGATTTGGAGCTAAGCCTTTCACTTCGCATTGATTTGAAGCTAAGTCGTGTGTTTCGCATGGATTTGAAGCTAACTCGTTTGTATCGCATGCAGTTGAAGCAAAATCATGTATATCACAAGTATTTGGAGCTGAACCATTTGATTCTCATGAATATTAAGCTAAACCATGTGTTTCGCATGAATATTAAGATAAACCAAGTGTTTCGCATGAATTTGAAGATAAATCATGTTTTTCACATGGATTTGAAGCTGACTCGGTTGTTTCGCCTGCATTTGAAGCTTATCACTTATATCGCAAGTATTTGAAGCTAAACCATTCGTTTCGCATGGATTTGAATCTAAGCCATCTACTTCGCATAGATTTGAAGCAGAATCATGTGTTTCGCTTGGATTTGAAGTTCACTCGTTTGTTTTGCCTGCATTTATAGCTATATCACTTATATCGCAAGTATATGAATCTAAATAATGTGTATCGCATGGATTTGATGCTAATCCTTCTACTCCGCATGTTTTGAAGCTAAATCATGTGTTCCGTATCGATTTGAAGCTAACTCGTTTGTTTCGCCTTCATTTGAAGCTTAATCATGTATATCACAAGTATTTGAAGCTAAACCATTTGTTTCGCATTGTTTTGAAGATAAGCCTTCTACTTCGCATTGATTTGAAGCTAAATCATGTGATTCGCATGGATTTGAAGCTAACTCGTTTGTTTCGCCTGCATTTGAAGCTATTTCACTTATATTCGCAAGTACTTGTAAGTTAATCATTCGCTTCGCATGGATTAGCATCTAAGCATTCAACTTCGCATTGATTTGAAGCTAAATCATGTGTTTCGCTTGGATTTGAAGCTAACTCGTTTGTTTAGCATGCTATTCCAGCTAAATCATGTATATCACAAGTATTTGTAGCTCATTCATTTGATTCGCATGGATTTGAAACTAAGCCTTCTAGTTCAAATTAAGTTGAAGCTAAATCATGTGTTTCGCATGGATTTGAAGCTAACTCGTTTGTTTCGCATGCAGTTGGTGCTAAATCATGTATATCACAAGTATCTGAAGCTGAACCATTTGATTCTCATGAATATTAAGCTAAACCATGTGTTTCTCATGAATATTAAGATAAACCAAGTGTTTCGCATGAATTTGAAAATAAATCATGTGTTTCACATGGATTTGAAGCTGACTCGTTTGTTTTGCCTGCATTTGAAGCTATATCACTTATATCGCAAGTATTTGAAGCTAAACCATTCGTTTCGCATGGATTTGAAACTAAGCCATCTACTTCGCATTGATTTGAAGCAGAATCATGTGTTTCGCTTGGATTTGAAGTTCACTCGTTTGTTTTGCCTGAATTTAAAGCTATATCACTTATATCGCAAGTATATGAATCTAAATAATCTGTATCGCATGGATTTGATGCTAATCCTTCTACTTCGCATTGATTTGAAGCTAAATCATGTGTTTCGCACGGATTTGAAGATAACTCGTTTGTTTAGCATGCAGTTGAATCTATATCACTTATATTCGCAAGTATTTGAAGCCAAATAATTCATTTCGCATAGGGTTTGAAGCTAAGCCTTCTACTTCGCATGCATTTGAAGCTAAATCATGTGTTTCGATTGGATTTGAAGCTAACTCGTTTGTTTCGCATGCAGTTGGAGCTAACTCATGTATATCACAAGTATTTGAAGCTAAACCATTTGTTTCGCCGGAATTTGAAGATATCCCTTCTGCTTCGCATTGATTTGATGCTAAAGCATGTGTTTCGCATGGATTTGAAGCTAAATCATGTGTTTCGCTTGGATTTGAAGCTAACCCGTTTGTTTCGCATGCAGTTGAAGCTATATCACTTATATCGCAAGTATATGAATCTAAATAATTTGTGTGGCATGGATTTGATGCTGAGCCTTCTACTTCGCATTGATTTCAAGCTAAATCATGTGTGTCGCATGGATTAAAAGCTAATTCGAGTGTTTCGCCTGCATTTGAAGCTATATCACGTATAATCGCAAGTATTTGAAGCTAAATCATTTGTGTCGCATGGATTTGAAGCTAAGCCTTTTACTTCGCTTTGATTTGAAGCTACATCATGCGTTTCGCATGAATTTGATGCTAACTCGTTTGTTTCGCATGCATTTGAAACTATATCACTTATATTCGCAAGTATTTGAAGGTCAATCATTCGTTTCGCATGAATTTGAAGCTAAGCCTTCTACTTCGCATTAATTGGAAGCTTAATCATGTGTTTCGATTGGATTTGAAGCTAACTCGTTTGTATCGCATGCAGTTGAATATAAAACATGTATATCACAACTATTTGAAGCTAAACCATTTGTTTCGCATGGATTCGAAAATCAGCCTTCTATTTCGCATTGATTTGAATCTAAATCATGAGTTTCGCATGGATTTGAAGCTAACTCGTTTGTTTCGCATGGATTTGAAGCTAACTCGTTTGTTTCGCATGAATTTGAAGCTAAATCATGTATGTCACAAGTATTTGAAGCTAAACCATTTGTATCGCAAGAATTTGAAGCTAAACCATGTGATTTGCGAGAATTTGAAGCTAAATCATGTGTTTCGCGTGGATTTGAAGCTAACTCGTTTGTTTCGCATGCAGTTGAAGCTATAACACTTCTATTCGCAAGTATTTGAAACTTAATCATTCCCTTCGCATGTATTTGAAGCTAAGCCTTCAACTTCGCGTTGATTTGAAGCTAAATCATGTGCTTCGCTTGGATTTCAAGATAACTCGTTTGTTTCCCACGCAGCTGAAGCCAAATCATTTATAGCACAAGTATTTGGAGCTAAAACATTTGTTTCTCATGTATGTGAAGCTAAGCCTACCCCATACTTCGCATTGATTTGATGCTAAATCATGTGTTACGCATAGATTTGATGCTAACTCGTTCGCTTCGCATGCAGTTGAAGCTTAATCATGTATAAACAAGTATTTGAAGCTAAACCATTTGTATCGCAAGGATTTGAAGCTACACCATGTGATTCGCAAGAATTTGAAGCTAAGTCATGTGTTTCGCTTGGATTTGAAGCTAACTCGTTTGTTTCGCAAGCAGTTGAAGCTATATCACTTATGGTCGCAAGTATTTGAAGCTAAATCATTCATTTCGCATGGAGTTCAAGCTAAGCCTTCTACTTCGCATTGATTTGGAGGTAAATCAAGTGTTTCGCATGGACTTGAACGTCACTCGTTTTTTTGGCATGCAGTTGAAGCTAAATCATGTATATCACAAGTATTTGAAGCTAAATCATTTGTTTCGCATGGATTTGAAGATAAGCCTTTTACTTCGCATCGATTTGAAGCTCAACCATTTGTTTCGCATGGATTTGATGCTAAACCTTCTACTTCACATTGATTTGAAACTAAATCATGTGTTTCGCATGGATTTGAAGCGAAGAGTTTTACTTCGCATTGATTTGAAGCTAAATAATGTGTTTCTCTTGGATTTGAAGCTAACTCGTTTGTTTCGCGTGCAGTTGAAGATAAATGATGTATATCACAAGTATTTGAAGCTAAACCATTTGATTCGCATGGATTTGGAGCTAAGCCTTCCACTTCGCATTGATTTGAAGCTAAATCATGTGTTTCGCATGGATTTGAATCTAACTCGTTTGTATCGCATGCAGTTGATGCTAAATCATGAATATCACAAGTATTTGGTGCTGAACCATTTGTTTCGCATGGATTTGGAGCTAAGCCTTTCACTTCGCATTGATATGAAGCTAAGTCATGTGTTTCGCATGGATTTGAAGCTAACTCGATTGTTTCGCCTGCATTTGAATCTATATCACTTACATTGCAATTATCTGAAGGTAAATCATTTGTTTCTCATGTACCAGAAGCTAAGCGTTTTGCTTCGCATTTATTTGAAGCTAAATCATGTATATCAGAAGTATTTGAAGCTAAACCATTTGTTTCGCATTGTTTTGAAGATAAGCCTTCTACTTCGCATTGATTTGAAGCTAAATCATGTGATTCGCATGGATTTGAAGCTAACTCATTTGTTTCTCCTGCATTTGAACCAATATCACTTATATTCGCCAGTATTTGAAGATAAATCATTCGTGTCTCATGGATTTGTATCTAAGCCCCCTACTTCGTATTGATTTGAAGCTGAACCATGTATTCGCTTGTATTTGAAGCCAACTCGTTTGTTTCGCCTGCAGTAGAAGCTAAATCATGTATATCACAAGTATTTGAAGCTAAAACTATTGTTTCGCATTGATTTGAAGCTAAGACGTCTACTTCGCATGCAGTTGAAGCCAAATCATGTGTTTCGATTGGATTTGAAGCCAACTCGTTTGTTTTGCATGCAGTTGAAACTAAATCATGTATGTCAAAATTATTTGAAGCTAAACCATTTGTTTCGCATGGTTTCGAAGATAAGCCTTCTACTTCGCATGAATTTGAAGCTAAATCATGTGTTTCGCATTGATTTGAATCTAATTCGATCGTTTCGCATGCATTTGAAGCTAAATCATGTATATCACAAGTATTTGAAGCTAAACCATTTGATTCGCATTGATTTGTAGCTAACTCGTTTGTTTCGCCTGCATTTGAAGCTATATCACTTATATCACAAGTATTTGAAGCTAAACCATTTCTTTCGCAAGGATTTCAAGCTAAGACTTCTATTTCGCATTGATTTGATTCTAAATCATGCGTTTCGCATGCATTCGAATCTAACTCGTTTACTTCGCCTGCATTTGAAGCTATATCACTTATATTCGCAAGTATTTGAAGGTCAATCATTCGTTTCGCATGAATTTGAAGCTAAGCCTTCTACTTCGCATTGATTTGAAGCTAAATCTTGTGTTTCGTATGGATTTGAAGCTAACTCGGCTGTTTCGCCTGCATTCAAAGTTATATCACGTATAATCGCAAGTATTTGATGCTGAGTCATTCGTTTCGCATGGATTTGAAGCTAAGCCTTCTACTTCTCATTGATTTGAAGCTAAATCATATGTTTCGCTTGGTTTTGAAGGCAACATGTTTGTTTCACATGCAGTTGAAGCTCAATCATGTATATCACAAGTATTTGAAGCTGAACAATTTGTTTCGCATGAATATTGAGCTAAACCATGTGTTTCGCATGAATAATAAGCTAAACCAAGTGTTTCGCATGAATTTGAAGATAAACCAAGTGTTTCGCATGAATTTGAAGATAAATCATGTGTTTCACATAGATTTGAAGCTGACTCGTTTGTTTCGCCTGCATTTGTAGCTATATCACTTATATCGCAAGTATTTGAAGCTTCTACTTCGCATTGATTTGCAGCTAAATCATGTGTTCCACTTGGATTTGAATCGAACGCGTTTGTTTCGCATGCAGTTGAAGCTAAATCATGTATATCACAAGTATTTGAAGCTAAGTCTTCAACTTCGCATTGATTTGAAGCTAAATCATGTATTTCGCTTGGATTTGAAGCTAACTAGATTGTTTCGCATGCAGTTGAACCTATATCATGTATATCAAAATTATTTGAAGCTAAACCATTTGTTTTGCATGGTTTCGAAGATAAGCCTTCTACTTCGCATGAATTTGCAGCTAAATGATGTGTTTCACATGTATTTGAAGCTAACTCGTTTGTTTCGCCTGCATTTGAAGCTATATCACTTATATCACAAGTATTTGAAACTGAACCATTTCTTTCGCATGGATTTCAAGCTAAGAATTCTATTTCGCATTGATTTGAATCTAAATCATGTGTTTCGCATGGATTTGAAGCTAACTCGTTTGTTTCGCCTGCATTTGAAGCTACATAACTTATATTCGCAAGTATTTGAAGGTCAATCATTCGTTTCGCATGGATTTAAAGCTAAGCCTTCTACTTCTCATTGATTTGAAGCTGAATCACGTGCGTCGCATGGGTTTGAGGCTAACTCGTTTGTTCGCATGCAGTTGTAACTAGATCATGTATAAAAGAAGTATTTCAAGCTAAACTATTTGTTTCGCATGGATTTGAAGCGAAGCTTTTTACTGCGCATTGATTTGAAGCTAAGTCATGTGTTTCTCTTGGATTTGAAGCTAACACGTTTGTTTCGCATATAGTTGAAGCTAAATCATGTATATCACAAGTAATTGAAACTAAACCATTTGATTCGCATGGATTTGGAGCTAAGCGTTCTACTTCGCATTGATTTGGAGCAAAATCATGTGTTTCGCATGGATGTATAGCTAACACGTTTGTTTCGCATGCAGTAGAAGCTAAATCATGTATATCACAAGTATTTGAAGCTAAACCATTTGTTTCGCATGGATTCGAAGATCAGCCTTCCACTTCGCATTGATTTGAAGCTAAATCAAGTGTTTCGCTTGGATTTGAAGTTAACTCGTTAGTTTCGCATGCAGTTGAAGATAAATGATGTATATCACAAGTATTTGAAGCTAAACCATTTGATTCGCATGGATTTGGAGCTAAGCCTTCCACTTCGCATTGATTTGAAGCTTAATCATGCATTTCGCTTGGATTTGAAGCTAAATCATGTGTTTCGCTTGGATTTGAAGCTAACTCGTTTGTTTCGCATGCAGTTGAAGCTAACTCATGTATATCACAAGTATTTGAAGCTAAACCATTTGTTTCGCCGGAATTTGAAGATAACCCTTCTGCTTCGCATTGATTTGATGCTAAAGCATGTGTTTCGCATGGATTTGAAGCTAAATCATGTGTTTCGCTTGGATTAAAAGCTAATTCGAGTGTTTCGCCTGCATTTGAAGCTATATCACGTATAATCGCAAGTATTTGAAGCTAAATCATTTGTGTCGCATGGATTTGAAGCTAAGCCTTTTACTTCGCTTTGATTTGAAGCTACATCATGCGTTTCGCATGAATTTGATGCTAACTCGTTTGTTTCGCATGCATTTGAAACTATATCACTTATATTCGCAAGTATTTGAAGGTCAATCATTCGTTTCGCATGAATTTGAAGCTAAGCCTTCTACTTCGCATTAATTGGAAGCTTAATCATGTGTTTCGATTGGATTTGAAGCTAACTCGTTTGTATCGCATGCAGTTGAATATAAAACATGTATATCACAACTATTTGAAGCTAAACCATTTGTTTCGCATGGATTCGAAAATCAGCCTTCTATTTCGCATTGATTTGAATCTAAATCATGAGTTTCGCATGGATTTGAAGCTAACTCGTTTGTTTCGCATGGATTTGAAGCTAACTCGTTTGTTTCGCATGAATTTGAAGCTAAATCATGTATGTCACAAGTATTTGAAGCTAAACCATTTGTATCGCAAGAATTTGAAGCTAAACCATGTGATTTGCGAGAATTTGAAGCTAAGTCATGTGTTTCGCTTGGATTTGAAGCTAACTCGTTTGTTTCGCATGCAGTTGAAGCTATATCACTTATGGTCGCAAGTATTTGAAGCTAAATCATTCATTTCGCATGGAGTTCAAGCTAAGCCTTCTACTTCGCATTGATTTGGAGGTAAATCAAGTGTTTCGCATGGACTTGAACGTCACTCGTTTTTTTGGCATGCAGTTGAAGCTAAATCATGTATATCACAAGTATTTGAAGCTAAATCATTTGTTTCGCATGGATTTGAAGATAAGCCTTTTACTTCGCATCGATTTGAAGCTCAACCATTTGTTTCGCATGGATTTGATGCTAAACCTTCTACTTCACATTGATTTGAAACTAAATCATGTGTTTCGCATGGATTTGAAGCGAAGAGTTTTACTTCGCATTGATTTGAAGCTAAATAATGTGTTTCTCTTGGATTTGAAGCTAACTCGTTTGTTTCGCGTGCAGTTGAAGATAAATGATGTATATCACAAGTATTTGAAGCTAAACCATTTGATTCGCATGGATTTGGAGCTAAGCCTTCCACTTCGCATTGATTTGAAGCTAAATCATGTGTTTCGCATGGATTTGAATCTAACTCGTTTGTATCGCATGCAGTTGATGCTAAATCATGAATATCACAAGTATTTGGTGCTGAACAATTTGTTTCGCATGGAGTTGGAGCTAAGCCTTTCACTTCGCATTGATTTGAAGCTAAGTCATGTGTTTCGCATGGATTTGAAGCTAACTCGATTGTTTCGCCTGCATTTGAATCTATATCACTTACATTGCAATTATCTGAAGGTAAATCATTTGTTTCTCATGTACCAGAAGCTAAGCGTTTTGCTTCGCATTTATTTGAAGCTAAATCATGTATATCAGAAGTATTTGAAGCTAAACCATTTGTTTCGCATTGTTTTGAAGATAAGCCTTCTACTTCGCATTGATTTGAAGCTAAATCATGTGATTCGCATGGATTTGAAGCTAACTCATTTGTTTCTCCTGCATTTGAATCAATATCACTTATATTCGCCAGTATTTGAAGATAAATCATTCGTGTCTCATGGATTTGTATCTAAGCCCCCTACTTCGTATTGATTTGAAGCTGAACCATGTATTCGCTTGTATTTGAAGCCAACTCGTTTGTTTCGCCTGCAGTAGAAGCTAAATCATGTATATCACAAGTATTTGAAGCTAAAACTATTGTTTCGCATTGATTTGAAGCTAAGACGTCTACTTCGCATGCATTTGAAGCTAAATCATGTATATCACAAGTATTTGAAGCTAAACCATTTGATTCGCATTGATTTGTAGCTAACTCGTTTGTTTCGCCTGCATTTGAAGCTATATCACTTATATCACAAGTATTTGAAGCTAAACCATTTCTTTCGCAAGGATTTCAAGCTAAGACTTCTATTTCGCATTGATTTGATTCTAAATCATGCGTTTCGCATGCATTCGAATCTAACTCGTTTACTTCGCCTGCATTTGAAGCTATATCACTTATATTCGCAAGTATTTGAAGGTCAATCATTCGTTTCGCATGAATTTGAAGCTAAGCCTTCTACTTCGCATTGATTTGAAGCTAAATCTTGTGTTTCGTATGGATTTGAAGCTAACTCGGCTGTTTCGCCTGCATTCAAAGTTATATCACGTATAATCGCAAGTATTTGATGCTGAGTCATTCGTTTCGCATGGATTTGAAGCTAAGCCTTCTACTTCTCATTGATTTGAAGCTAAATCATATGTTTCGCTTGGTTTTGAAGGCAACACGTTTGTTTCACATGCAGTTGAAGCTCAATCATGTATATCACAAGTATTTGAAGCTGAACAATTTGTTTCGCATGAATATTGAGCTAAACCATGTGTTTCGCATGAATAATAAGCTAAACCAAGTGTTTCGCATGAATTTGAAGATAAACCAAGTGTTTCGCATGAATTTGAAGATAAATCATGTGTTTCACATAGATTTGAAGCTGACTCGTTTGTTTCGCCTGCATTTGTAGCTATATCACTTATATCGCAAGTATTTGAAGCTTCTACTTCGCATTGATTTGCAGCTAAATCATGTGTTCCACTTGGATTTGAATCGAACGCGTTTGTTTCGCATGCAGTTGAAGCTAAATCATGTATATCACAAGTATTTGAAGCTAAGTCTTCAACTCGCATTGATTTGAAGCTAAATCATGTATTTCGCTTGGATTTGAAGCTAACTAGATTGTTTCGCATGCAGTTGAACCTATATCATGTATATCAAAATTATTTGAAGCTAAACCATTTGTTTTGCATGGTTTCGAAGATAAGCCTTCTACTTCGCATGAATTTGCAGCTAAATGATGTGTTTCACATGTATTTGAAGCTAACTCGTTTGTTTCGCCTGCATTTGAAGCTATATCACTTATATCACAAGTATTTGAAACTAAACCATTTCTTTCGCATGGATTTCAAGCTAAGACTTCTATTTCGCATTGATTTGAATCTAAATCATGTGTTTCGCATGGATTTGAAGCTAACTCGTTTGTTTCGCCTGCATTTGAAGCTACATAACTTATATTCGCAAGTATTTGAAGGTCAATCATTCGTTTCGCATGGATTTAAAGCTAAGCCTTCTACTTCTCATTGATTTGAAGCTGAATCACGTGCGTCGCATGGGTTTGAGGCTAACTCGTTTGTTCGCATGCAGTTGTAACTAGATCATGTATAAAAGAAGTATTTCAAGCTAAACTATTTGTTTCGCATGGATTTGAAGCGAAGCCTTTTACTTCGCATTGATTTGAAGCTAAGTCATGTGTTTCTCTTGGATTTGAAGCTAACACGCTTGTTTCGCATATAGTTGAAGCTAAATCATGTATATCACAAGTAATTGAAACTAAACCATTTGATTCGCATGGATTTGGAGCTAAGCGTTCTACTTCGCATTGATTTGGAGCAAAATCATGTGTTTCGCATGGATGTATAGCTAACACGTTTGTTTCGCATGCAGTAGAAGCTAAATCATGTATATCACAAGTATTTGAAGCTAAACCATTTGTTTCGCATGGATTCGAAGATCAGCCTTGCACTTCGCATTGATTTGAAGCTAAATCAAGTGTTTCGCTTGGATTTGAAGTTAACTCGTTAGTTTCGCATGCAGTTGAAGCTAAATCATGTATATCACAAGTATTTGAAGCTAAACCATTTGATTCTGACGGATTTGGGGCTAAGCCTTCTACTTCGCATTGGTTTGGAGCTAAATCATGTGTTTCGCATGGATTTAAAGCTAACACGTTTGCTTCGCATGCAGATGAAACTAAATCATGTATATCACAAGTAATTGAAACTAAACCATTTGATTCGCATGGATTTGAAGCTAAGCCTTCTACTTCGCATTGATTTGAAGTTTAATCATGCATTTCGCTTGGATTTGAAGCTAAATCATGTGTTTCGCTTGGATTTGAAGCTAATTCGGTTATTTCGGATGCAGTTGAAGCTAAATCATGTATATCACAAGTATTTGAAGCTGAACAATTTGTTTCGCATGAATATTAAGTTAAACCATGTGTTTCGCATGAGTATTAAGCTAAACCATGTGATTCGCATTGATTTGAAGCTAAATCATGTGCTTCGCATGGATTTGAAGCTAACTCGTTTGTTTCGCATACATTTGAAGCTAAATCACGTATATCACAATTATTTGAAGCTAAACTATTTGTTTCGCATGGATTCGATGATCAGCCTTCTATTTCGCATAGATTTGAAGCTAAATCATGTATATCACAAGTATTTGTAGCAAAACCATTTGTTTCGCATGAATATTAATCTAATCCATGTGTTTCGCATGAATTTGAAGCTAAGTCATGTGTTTCGCATGGATTTAAAGCTGACACGTTTGTTTCGCATATAGTTGAAGCTAAATCATGTATATCACAAGTATTTGAAGCTAAACCATTTGTTTCGCATGGATTCGAAAATCAACCTTCTATTTCGCATTGATTTGAAGCTAAATCATGAGTTTCGCATGGATTTGAAGCTAACTCGTTTGTTTCGCATGGATTTGAAGCTAACTCGTTTGTTTCGCATGCAGTTGAAGCAAAATCATGTATATCACAAGTATTAGAAGCTAAACCATTTGACTCGCATGGATTTGAAGCTAAGCGTTCTACTTCGCATTGATTTGAAGCTTAATCATGTATTTCGCTTGGATTTGAAGCTAAATCATGTTTCGCATGGACTTAAAGCTAACACGTTTGTTTCGCATGCAGTTGAACCTAAATCATGTATATCACAAGCATTTGAAGCTAAACCATTTGTTTCGCATGGATTCGAAAATCAGCCTTCTATTTCGCATTGATTTGAAGCTAAATCATGAGTTTCGCATGGATTTGAAGCTAACTCGTTTGTTTCGCATGGATTTGAAGCTAACTCGTTTGTTTCGAATGCAGTTGAAGCAAAATCATGTATATCACAAGTATTAGAAGCTAAACCATTTGATTCGCATGGATTTGAAGCTAAGCGTTCTACTTCGCATTGATTTCAAGCTTAATCATGTATTTGCTTGGATTTGAAGCTAAATCATGTGTTTCGCATGGACTTAAAGCTAACACGTTTGTTTCGCATGCAGTTGAACCTAAATCATGTATATCACAAGTATTTGAAGCTAAACCATTTGTTTTGCGTGGTTTCGAAAATCAGCCTTCTATTTCGCATTGATTTGAATCTAAATCATGAGTTTCGCATGGATTTGAAGCTAACTCGTTTGTTTCGCATGCAGTTGAAGAAAAATCATGTATATCACAAGTATTAGAAGCTGAACCATTTGATTCGCATGGATTTGAAGCTAAGCCTTCTTCTTGGCATTGATTTGAAGCTTAATCATGTATTTCGCTTGGATTTGGAGCTAAATCATGTGTTTTGCATGGATTTAAAGATAACACGATTGTTTCGCATGCAGTTGAAGCTAAATCATGTATATCACAAGTATTTGAAGCTAAACCATTTGTTTCGCATGGATTCGAAAATCAGCCTTCTATTTCGCATTGATTTGAAGCTAAATCATGAGTTTCGCATGGATTTGAAGCTAACTCGTTTGTTTCGCATGGATTTGAAGCTAACTCGTTTGTTTCGCATGCAGTTGAAGCAAAATCATGTATATCACAAGTATTAGAAGCTAAACCATTTGTTTCGCATGGATTTGAAGCTAAGCGTTCTACTTCGCATTGATTTGAAGCTTAATCATGTATTTCGCTTGGATTTGAAGCTAAATCATGTTTCGCATGGATTTGAAGCTAACTCGTTTGTTTCGCATGCAGTTGAACCTAAATCATGTATATCACAAGTATTAGAAGCTGAACCATTTCATTCCCATGGATTTGGAGCTAAGCCTTCTACTTCGCATTGATTTGAATCTTAGTCATGCATTTCGCTTGGATTTGAAGCTAAATCATGTGTTTCGCATGGATTTAAAGCTAACACGTTTGTTTCGCATGCAGTTAAACCTAAATCATGTATATCACAAGTATTTGAAGCTAAACCATTTGTTTTGCGTGGTTTCGAAAATCAGCCTTCTATTTCGCATTGGTTTGAAGCTAAATCACGTATTTTTCATGGATTTGAAGCTAACTCTTTTCTATCGCATGGATTTAAAGCTAACTCGTTTATCTCGCCTGCATTTGAAGCTAAATCATGTATATCACAAATATTTGAAGCTAAACCATTTGTTTCGCATGGATTTGAAGTTAAGACTTCGACTTCGCATTGATTTGTAGCTAAATCATGTGTTCCGCCTGGATTTCAAGATAACTCGATTGTTTCGCATGCAGTTGAAGCTCAATCATGTATATCTCAAGTATTTGAAGCTAAACCATTTGTTTCGCATTGTTTTTGATGCTAAGCCTTCTATTTCGCATTGATTTGAATCTAAATCATGAGTTTCGCATGGATTTGAAGCTAACTCGTTTGTTTCGCATGGATTTGAAGCTAACTCGTTTGTTTCGCATGCTGTTGAATCTAAATCTAGTATATCACAAGTATTAGAAGCTAAACCATTTGATTCGCATGGATTTGAAGCTAAGCGTTCTACTTCGCATTGATTTGAAGCTTAATCATGTATTTCGCTTGGATTTGAAGCTAAATCATGTTTCGCATGGACTTAAAGCTAACACGTTTGTTTCGCATGCAGTTGAACCTAAATCATGTATATCACAAGCATTTGAAGCTAAACCATTTGTTTCGCATGGATTCGAAAATCAGCCTTCTATTTCGCATTGATTTGAAGCTAAATCATGAGTTTCGCATGGATTTGAAGCTAACTCGTTTGTTTCGCATGGATTTGAAGCTAACTCGTTTGTTTCGAATGCAGTTGAAGCAAAATCATGTATATCACAAGTATTAGAAGCTAAACCATTTGATTCGCATGGATTTGAAGCTAAGCGTTCTACTTCGCATTGATTTCAAGCTTAATCATGTATTTGCTTGGATTTGAAGCTAAATCATGTGTTTCGCATGGACTTAAAGCTAACACGTTTGTTTCGCATGCAGTTGAACCTAAATCATGTATATCACAAGTATTTGAAGCTAAACCATTTGTTTTGCGTGGTTTCGAAAATCAGCCTTCTATTTCGCATTGATTTGAATCTAAATCATGAGTTTCGCATGGATTTGAAGCTAACTCGTTTGTTTCGCATGCAGTTGAAGAAAAATCATGTATATCACAAGTATTAGAAGCTGAACCATTTGATTCGCATGGATTTGAAGCTAAGCCTTCTTCTTGGCATTGATTTGAAGCTTAATCATGTATTTCGCTTGGATTTGAAGCTAAATCATGTGTTTCGCATGGACTTAAAGCTAACACGTTTGTTTCGCATGCAGTTGAACCTAAATCATGTATATCACAAGTATTTGAAGCTAAACCATTTGATTCCCATGGATTTGGAGCTAAACCTACTACTTCGCATTGATTTGGAGCTAAATCATGTGTTTTGCATGGATTTAAAGATAACACGATTGTTTCGCATGCAGTTGAAGCTAAATCATGTATATCACAAGTATTTGAAGCTAAACCATTTGTTTCGCATGGATTCGAAAATCAGCCTTCTATTTCGCATTGATTTGAAGCTAAATCATGAGTTTCGCATGGATTTGAAGCTAACTCGTTTGTTTCGCATGGATTTGAAGCTAACTCGTTTGTTTCGCATGCAGTTGAAGCAAAATCATGTATATCACAAGTATTAGAAGCTAAACCATTTGTTTCGCATGGATTTGAAGGTAAGCGTTCTACTTCGCATTGATTTGAAGCTTAATCATGTATTTCGCTTGGATTTGAAGCTAAATCATGTTTCGCATGGATTTGAAGCTAACTCGTTTGTTTCGCATGCAGTTGAACCTAAATCATGTATATCACAAGTATTAGAAGCTGAACCATTTCATTCCCATGGATTTGGAGCTAAGCCTTCTACTTCGCATTGATTTGAAGCTTAGTCATGCATTTCGCTTGGATTTGAAGCTAAATCATGTGTTTCGCATGGATTTAAAGCTAACACGTTTGTTTCGCATGCAGTTAAACCTAAATCATGTATATCACAAGTATTTGAAGCTAAACCATTTGTTTTGCGTGGTTTCGAAAATCAGCCTTCTATTTCGCATTGGTTTGAAGCTAAATCACGTATTTTTCATGGATTTGAAGCTAACTCGTTTCTATCGCATGGATTTAAAGCTAACTCGTTTATCTCGCCTGCATTTGAAGCTAAATCATGTATATCACAAATATTTGAAGCTAAACCATTTGTTTCGCATGGATTTGAAGTTAAGACTTCGACTTCGCATTGATTTGTAGCTAAATCATGTGTTCCGCCTGGATTTCAAGATAACTCGATTGTTTCGCATGCAGTTGAAGCTCAATCATGTATATCTCAAGTATTTGAAGCTAAACCATTTGTTTCGCATTGTTTTTGATGCTAAGCCTTCTATTTCGCATTGATTTGAATCTAAATCATGAGTTTCGCATGGATTTGAAGCTAACTCGTTTGTTTCGCATGGATTTGAAGCTAACTCGTTTGTTTCGCATGCTGTTGAATCTAAATCTAGTATATCACAAGTATTAGAAGCTAAACCATTTGATTCGCATGGATTTGAAGCTAAGCGTTCTACTTCGCATTGATTTGAAGCTTAATCATGTATTTCGCTTGGATTTGAAGCTAAATCATGTTTCGCATGGACTTAAAGCTAACACGTTTGTTTCGCATGCAGTTGAAGCTAAATCATGTATATCACAAGTATTTGAAGCTAAACCATTTGTTTCGCATGGATTCGAAGATCAGCCTTCCACTTCGCATTGATTTGAAGCTAAATCAACTGTTTCGCTTGGATTTGAAGTTAACTCGTTAGTTTCGCATGCAGTTGAAGCTAAATCGTGTATATCACAAGTATTTGAAGCTAAACCATTTGATTCTCACGGATTTGGAGCTAAGCCTTCTACTTCGCATTGATTTGGAGCTAAATCATGTGTTTCGCATGGATTTAAAGCTAACACGTTTGCTTCGCATGCAGATGAAGCTAAATCATGTATATCACAAGTATTTGTAGCTAAACCATTTGTTTCGCATGGATTCGAAAATCAGCCTTCTATTTCGCATTGATTTGAAGCTAAATCATTAGTTTCGCATGGATTTGAAGCTAACTCGTTTGTTTCGCATGGATTTGAAGCTAACTCGTTTGTTTCGCATGGATTTGAAGCTAACTCGTTTGTTTCGCATGCAGTTGAAGCAAAATCATGTATATCACAAGTATTTGAAGCTAAACCATTTGTTTTGCGTGGTTTCGAAAATCAGCCTTCTATTTCGCATTGATTTGAATCTAAATCATGAGTTTCGCATGGATTTGAAGTTAACTCGTTTGTTTCGCATGCAGTTGAAGAAAAATCATGTATATCACAAGTATTAGAAGCTGAACCATTTGATTCGCATGGATTTGAAGCTAAGCCTTCTTCTTGGCATTGATTTGAAGCTTAATCATGTATTTCGCTTGGATTTGAAGCTAAATCATGTTTCGCATGGACTTAAAGCTAACACGTTTGTTTCGCATACAGTTGAACCTAAATCATGTATATCACAAGTATTTGAAGCTAAACCATTTGTTTCGCATGGATTCGAAAGTCAGCCTTCTATTTCGCATTGATTTGAAGCTAAATCATGAGTTTCGCATGGACTTAAAGCTAACACGTTTGTTTCGCATGCAGTTGAACCTAAATCATGTATATCACAAGTATTTGAAGCTAAACCATTTTATTCCCATGGATTTGGAGCTAAACCTACTACTTCGCATTGATTTGGAGCTAAACCATGTGTTTTGCATGGATTTAAAGATAACACGATTGTTTCGCATGCAGTTGAAGCTAAATCATGTATATCACAAGTATTTGAAGCTAAACCATTTGTTTCGCATGGATTCGAAGATCAGCCTTCCACTTCGCATTGATTTGAAGCTAAATCAACTGTTTCGCTTGGATTTGAAGTTAACACGTTAGTTTCGCATGCAGTTGAAGCTAAACCGTGTATATCACAAGTATTTGAAGCTAAACCATTTGATTCTCACGGATTTGGAGCTAAGCCTTCTACTTCGCATTGATTTGGAGCTAAATCATGTGTTTCGCATGGATTTAAAGCTAACACGTTTGCTTCGCATGCAGATGAAGCTAAATCATGTATATCACAAGTATTTGTAGCTAAACCATTTGTTTCGCATGGATTCGAAAATCAGCCTTCTATTTCGCATTGATTTGAAGCTAAATCATTAGTTTCGCATGGATTTGAAGCTAACTCGTTTGTTTCGCATGGATTTGAAGCTAACTCGTTTGTTTCGCATGGATTTGAAGCTAACACGTTTGTTTCGCATGCAGTTGAACCTAAATCATGTATATCACAAGTATTTGAAGCTAAACCATTTGATTCCCATGGATTTGGAGCTAAACCTACTACTTCGCATTGATTTGGAGCTAAATCATGTGTTTCGCATGGATTTGAAGCTAAATCATGTGGTTCGCATGGACTTAAAGCTAACACGTTTGTTTCGCATGCAGTTGAACCTAAATCATGTATATCACAAGTATTTGAAGCTAAACCATTTGTTTCGCATGGATTCGAAAATCAGTCTTCTATTTCGCAATGATTTGATGCTAAATCATGTGTTTCTCATGGATTTGAAGCTAACTCGTTTGTATCGCATGGATTTATAACTAACTCGTTTGTTTCGCATGCTCTTGAAGCTAAATCTAGTATATCACAAGTATTTGAAGCTAAACCATTTATTTCGCATGGATTCGAAAATCAGTCTTCTATTTCGCAATGATTTGATGCTAAATCATGTGTTTCTCATGGATTTGAAGCTAACTCGTTTCTATCGCATGGATTTATAACTAACTCGTTTGTTTCGCATGCTCTTGAAGCTAAATCTAGTATATCACAAGTATTTGAAGCTAAACCATTTGTTTCGCATGGATTCGAAAGTCAGCCTTCTATTTCGCATTGATTTGAAGCTAAATCATGTGTTTCGCATGGATTTGAAGCTAACTCGTTTGTTTCGCATGCAGTTGAAGAAAAATCATGTATATCACAAGTATTAGAAGCTGAACCATTTGATTCGCATGGATTTGAAGCTAAGCCTTCTTCTTGGCATTGATTTGAAGCTTAATCATGTATTTCGCTTGGATTTGAAGCTAAATCATGTGTTTCGCATGGATTTCAAGATAACTCGATTGTTTCGCATGCAGTTGAAGCTCAATCATGTATATCTCAAGTATTTGAAGCTAAACCATTTGTTTCGCATTGTTTTTGATGCTAAGCCTTCTATTTCGCATTGATTTGAATCTAAATCATGAGTTTCGCATGGATTTGAAGCTAACTCGTTTGTTTCGCATGGATTTGAAGCTAACTCGTTTGTTTCGCATGCTGTTGAATCTAAATCTAGTATATCACAAGTATTAGAAGCTAAACCATTTGATTCGCATGGATTTGAAGCTAAGCGTTCTACTTCGCATTGATTTGAAGCTTCATCATGTATTTCGCTTGGATTTGAAGCTAAATCATGTTTCGCATGGACTTAAAGCTAACACGTTTGTTTCGCATGCAGTTGAACCTAAATCATGTATATCACAAGCATTTGAAGCTAAACCATTTGTTTCGCATGGATTCGAAAATCAGCCTTCTATTTCGCATTGATTTGAAGCTAAATCATGAGTTTCGCATGGATTTGAAGCTAACTCGTTTGTTTCGCATGGATTTGAAGCTAACTCGTTTGTTTCGAATGCAGTTGAAGCAAAATCATGTATATCACAAGTATTAGAAGCTAAACCATTTGATTCGCATGGATTTGAAGCTAAGCGTTCTACTTCGCATTGATTTCAAGCTTAATCATGTATTTGCTTGGATTTGAAGCTAAATCATGTGTTTCGCATGGACTTAAAGCTAACACGTTTGTTTCGCATGCAGTTGAACCTAAATCATGTATATCACAAGTATTTGAAGCTAAACCATTTGTTTTGCGTGGTTTCGAAAATCAGCCTTCTATTTCGCATTGATTTGAATCTAAATCATGAGTTTCGCATGGATTTGAAGCTAACTCGTTTGTTTCGCATGCAGTTGAAGAAAAATCATGTATATCACAAGTATTAGAAGCTGAACCATTTGATTCGCATGGATTTGAAGCTAAGCCTTCTTCTTGGCATTGATTTGAAGCTTAATCATGTATTTCGCTTGGATTTGAAGCTAAATCATGTGTTTCGCATGGACTTAAAGCTAACACGTTTGTTTCGCATGCAGTTGAACCTAAATCATGTATATCACAAGTATTTGAAGCTAAACCATTTGATTCCCATGGATTTGGAGCTAAACCTACTACTTCGCATTGATTTGGAGCTAAATCATGTGTTTTGCATGGATTTAAAGATAACACGATTGTTTCGCATGCAGTTGAAGCTAAATCATGTATATCACAAGTATTTGAAGCTAAACCATTTGTTTCGCATGGATTCGAAAATCAGCCTTCTATTTCGCATTGATTTGAAGCTAAATCATGAGTTTCGCATGGATTTGAAGCTAACTCGTTTGTTTCGCATGGATTTGAAGCTAACTCGTTTGTTTCGCATGCAGTTGAAGCAAAATCATGTATATCACAAGTATTAGAAGCTAAACCATTTGTTTCGCATGGATTTGAAGGTAAGCGTTCTACTTCGCATTGATTTGAAGCTTAATCATGTATTTCGCTTGGATTTGAAGCTAAATCATGTTTCGCATGGATTTGAAGCTAACTCGTTTGTTTCGCATGCAGTTGAACCTAAATCATGTATATCACAAGTATTAGAAGCTGAACCATTTCATTCCCATGGATTTGGAGCTAAGCCTTCTACTTCGCATTGATTTGAAGCTTAGTCATGCATTTCGCTTGGATTTGAAGCTAAATCATGTATATCACAAGTATTTGAAGCTAAACCATTTGTTTTGCGTGGTTTCGAAAATCAGCCTTCTATTTCGCATTGGTTTGAAGCTAAATCACGTATTTTTCATGGATTTGAAGCTAACTCGTTTCTATCGCATGGATTTAAAGCTAACTCGTTTATCTCGCCTGCATTTGAAGCTAAATCATGTATATCACAAATATTTGAAGCTAAACCATTTGTTTCGCATGGATTTGAAGTTAAGACTACGACTTCGCATTGATTTGTAGCTAAATCATGTGTTCCGCCTGGATTTCAAGATAACTCGATTGTTTCGCATGCAGTTGAAGCTCAATCATGTATATCTCAAGTATTTGAAGCTAAACCATTTGTTTCGCATTGTTTTTGATGCTAAGCCTTCTATTTCGCATTGATTTGAATCTAAATCATGAGTTTCGCATGGATTTGAAGCTAACTCGTTTGTTTCGCATGGATTTGAAGCTAACTCGTTTGTTTCGCATGCTGTTGAATCTAAATCTAGTATATCACAAGTATTAGAAGCTAAACCATTTGATTCGCATGGATTTGAAGCTAAGCGTTCTACTTCGCATTGATTTGAAGCTTAATCATGTATTTCGCTTGGATTTGAAGCTAAATCATGTTTCGCATGGACTTAAAGCTAACACGTTTGTTTCGCATGCAGTTGAAGCTAAATCATGTATATCACAAGTATTTGAAGCTAAACCATTTGTTTCGCATGGATTCGAAGATCAGCCTTCCACTTCGCATTGATTTGAAGCTAAATCAACTGTTTCGCTTGGATTTGAAGTTAACTCGTTAGTTTCGCATGGAGTTGAAGCTAAATCGTGTATATCACAAGTATTTGAAGCTAAACCATTTGATTCTCACGGATTTGGAGCTAAGCCTTCTACTTCGCATTGATTTGGAGCTAAATCATGTGTTTCGCATGGATTTAAAGCTAACACGTTTGCTTCGCATGCAGATGAAGCTAAATCATGTATATCACAAGTATTTGTAGCTAAACCATTTGTTTCGCATGGATTCGAAAATCAGCCTTCTATTTCGCATTGATTTGAAGCTAAATCATTAGTTTCGCATGGATTTGAAGCTAACTCGTTTGTTTCGCATGGATTTGAAGCTAACTCGTTTGTTTCGCATGGATTTGAAGCTAACTCGTTTGTTTCGCATGGATTTGAAGCTAACTCGTTTGTTTCGCATGGATTTGAAGCTAACTCGTTTGTTTCGCATGCAGTTGAAGCAAAATCATGTATATCACAAGTATTTGAAGCTAAACCATTTGTTTTGCGTGGTTTCGAAAATCAGCCTTCTATTTCGCATTGATTTGAATCTAAATCATGAGTTTCGCATGGATTTGAAGTTAACTCGTTTGTTTCGCATGCAGTTGAAGAAAAATCATGTATATCACAAGTATTAGAAGCTGAACCATTTGATTCGCATGGATTTGAAGCTAAGCCTTCTTCTTGGCATTGATTTGAAGCTTAATCATGTATTTCGCTTGGATTTGAAGCTAAATCATGTTTCGCATGGACTTAAAGCTAACACGTTTGTTTCGCATACAGTTGAACCTAAATCATGTATATCACAAGTATTTGAAGCTAAACCATTTGTTTCGCATGGATTCGAAAGTCAGCCTTCTATTTCGCATTGATTTGAAGCTAAATCATGAGTTTCGCATGGACTTAAAGCTAACACGTTTGTTTCGCATGCAGTTGAACCTAAATCATGTATATCACAAGTATTTGAAGCTAAACCATTTTATTCCCATGGATTTGGAGCTAAACCTACTACTTCGCATTGATTTGGAGCTAAACCATGTGTTTTGCATGGATTTAAAGATAACACGATTGTTTCGCATGCAGTTGAAGCTAAATCATGTATATCACAAGTATTTGAAGCTAAACCATTTGTTTCGCATGGATTCGAAGATCAGCCTTCCACTTCGCATTGATTTGAAGCTAAATCAACTGTTTCGCTTGGATTTGAAGTTAACACGTTAGTTTCGCATGCAGTTGAAGCTAAACCGTGTATATCACAAGTATTTGAAGCTAAACCATTTGATTCTCACGGATTTGGAGCTAAGCCTTCTACTTCGCATTGATTTGGAGCTAAATCATGTGTTTCGCATGGATTTAAAGCTAACACGTTTGCTTCGCATGCAGATGAAGCTAAATCATGTATATCACAAGTATTTGTAGCTAAACCATTTGTTTCGCATGGATTCGAAAATCAGCCTTCTATTTCGCATTGATTTGAAGCTAAATCATTAGTTTCGCATGGATTTGAAGCTAACTCGTTTGTTTCGCATGGATTTGAAGCTAACTCGTTTGTTTCGCATGGATTTGAAGCTAACACGTTTGTTTCGCATGCAGTTGAACCTAAATCATGTATATCACAAGTATTTGAAGCTAAACCATTTGATTCCCATGGATTTGGAGCTAAACCTACTACTTCGCATTGATTTGGAGCTAAATCATGTGTTTCGCATGGATTTGAAGCTAAATCATGTGGTTCGCATGGACTTAAAGCTAACACGTTTGTTTCGCATGCAGTTGAACCTAAATCATGTATATCACAAGTATTTGAAGCTAAACCATTTGTTTCGCATGGATTCGAAAATCAGTCTTCTATTTCGCAATGATTTGATGCTAAATCATGTGTTTCTCATGGATTTGAAGCTAACTCGTTTGTATCGCATGGATTTATAACTAACTCGTTTGTTTCGCATGCTCTTGAAGCTAAATCTAGTATATCACAAGTTTTTGAAGCTAAACCATTTATTTCGCATGGATTCGAAAATCAGTCTTCTATTTCGCAATGATTTGATGCTAAATCATGTGTTTCTCATGGATTTGAAGCTAACTCGTTTCTATCGCATGGATTTATAACTAACTCGTTTGTTTCGCATGCTCTTGAAGCTAAATCTAGTATATCACAAGTATTTGAAGCTAAACCATTTGTTTCGCATGGATTCGAAAGTCAGCCTTCTATTTCGCATTGATTTGAAGCTAAATCATGTGTTTCGCATGGATTTGAAGCTAACTCGTTTGTTTCGCATGCAGTTGAAGAAAAATCATGTATATCACAAGTATTAGAAGCTGAACCATTTGATTCGCATGGATTTGAAGCTAAGCCTTCTTCTTGGCATTGATTTGAAGCTTAATCATGTATTTCGCTTGGATTTGAAGCTAAATCATGTGTTTCGCATGGATTTCAAGATAACTCGATTGTTTCGCATGCAGTTGAAGCTCAATCATGTATATCTCAAGTATTTGAAGCTAAACCATTTGTTTCGCATTGTTTTTGATGCTAAGCCTTCTATTTCGCATTGATTTGAATCTAAATCATGAGTTTCGCATGGATTTGAAGCTAACTCGTTTGTTTCGCATGGATTTGAAGCTAACTCGTTTGTTTCGCATGCTGTTGAATCTAAATCTAGTATATCACAAGTATTAGAAGCTAAACCATTTGATTCGCATGGATTTGAAGCTAAGCGTTCTACTTCGCATTGATTTGAAGCTTAATCATGTATTTCGCTTGGATTTGAAGCTAAATCATGTTTCGCATGGACTTAAAGCTAACACGTTTGTTTCGCATGCAGTTGAACCTAAATCATGTATATCACAAGCATTTGAAGCTAAACCATTTGTTTCGCATGGATTCGAAAATCAGCCTTCTATTTCGCATTGATTTGAAGCTAAATCATGAGTTTCGCATGGATTTGAAGCTAACTCGTTTGTTTCGCATGGATTTGAAGCTAACTCGTTTGTTTCGAATGCAGTTGAAGCAAAATCATGTATATCACAAGTATTAGAAGCTAAACCATTTGATTCGCATGGATTTGAAGCTAAGCGTTCTACTTCGCATTGATTTCAAGCTTAATCATGTATTTGCTTGGATTTGAAGCTAAATCATGTGTTTCGCATGGACTTAAAGCTAACACGTTTGTTTCGCATGCAGTTGAACCTAAATCATGTATATCACAAGTATTTGAAGCTAAACCATTTGTTTTGCGTGGTTTCGAAAATCAGCCTTCTATTTCGCATTGATTTGAATCTAAATCATGAGTTTCGCATGGATTTGAAGCTAACTCGTTTGTTTCGCATG
Source organism: Megalopta genalis (assembly GCF_051020955.1). Lineage (NCBI taxonomy): Eukaryota > Metazoa > Arthropoda > Insecta > Hymenoptera > Halictidae > Megalopta > Megalopta genalis. Next base: position 50,555 of record NW_027476432.1, on the reverse strand, counting down.
CAGTTGAAGAAAAATCATGTATATCACAAGTATTAGAAGCTGAACCATTTGATTCGCATGGATTTGAAGCTAAGCCTTCTTCTTGGCATTGATTTGAAGCTTAATCATGTATTTCGCTTGGATTTGAAGCTAAATCATGTGTTTCGCATGGACTTAAAGCTAACACGTTTGTTTCGCATGCAGTTGAACCTAAATCATGTATATCACAAGTATTTGAAGCTAAACCATTTGATCCCCATGGATTTGGAGCTAAACCTACTACTTCGCATTGATTTGGAGCTAAATCATGTGTTTTGCATGGATTTAAAGATAACACGATTGTTTCGCATGCAGTTGAAGCTAAATCATGTATATCACAAGTATTTGAAGCTAAACCATTTGTTTCGCATGGATTCGAAAATCAGCCTTCTATTTCGCATTGATTTGAAGCTAAATCATGAGTTTCGCATGGATTTGAAGCTAACTCGTTTGTTTCGCATGGATTTGAAGCTAACTCGTTTGTTTCGCATGCAGTTGAAGCAAAATCATGTATATCACAAGTATTAAAAGCTAAACCATTTGTTTCGCATGGATTTGAAGGTAAGCGTTCTACTTCGCATTGATTTGAAGCTTAATCATGTATTTCGCTTGGATTTGAAGCTAAATCATGTTTCGCATGGATTTGAAGCTAACTCGTTTGTTTCGCATGCAGTTGAACCTAAATCATGTATATCACAAGTATTAGAAGCTGAACCATTTCATTCCCATGGATTTGGAGCTAAGCCTTCTACTTCGCATTGATTTGAAGCTTAGTCATGCATTTCGCTTGGATTTGAAGCTAAATCATGTATATCACAAGTATTTGAAGCTAAACCATTTGTTTTGCGTGGTTTCGAAAATCAGCCTTCTATTTCGCATTGGTTTGAAGCTAAATCACGTATTTTTCATGGATTTGAAGCTAACTCGTTTCTATCGCATGGATTTAAAGCTAACTCGTTTATCTCGCCTGCATTTGAAGCTAAATCATGTATATCACAAATATTTGAAGCTAAACCATTTGTTTCGCATGGATTTGAAGTTAAGACTTCGACTTCGCATTGATTTGTAGCTAAATCATGTGTTCCGCCTGGATTTCAAGATAACTCGATTGTTTCGCATGCAGTTGAAGCTCAATCATGTATATCTCAAGTATTTGAAGCTAAACCATTTGTTTCGCATTGTTTTTGATGCTAAGCCTTCTATTTCGCATTGATTTGAATCTAAATCATGAGTTTCGCATGGATTTGAAGCTAACTCGTTTGTTTCGCATGGATTTGAAGCTAACTCGTTTGTTTCGCATGCTGTTGAATCTAAATCTAGTATATCACAAGTATTAGAAGCTAAACCATTTGATTCGCATGGATTTGAAGCTAAGCGTTCTACTTCGCATTGATTTGAAGCTTAATCATGTATTTCGCTTGGATTTGAAGCTAAATCATGTTTCGCATGGACTTAAAGCTAACACGTTTGTTTCGCATGCAGTTGAAGCTAAATCATGTATATCACAAGTATTTGAAGCTAAACCATTTGTTTCGCATGGATTCGAAGATCAGCCTTCCACTTCGCATTGATTTGAAGCTAAATCAACTGTTTCGCTTGGATTTGAAGTTAACTCGTTAGTTTCGCATGCAGTTGAAGCTAAATCGTGTATATCACAAGTATTTGAAGCTAAACCATTTGATTCTCACGGATTTGGAGCTAAGCCTTCTACTTCGCATTGATTTGGAGCTAAATCATGTGTTTCGCATGGATTTAAAGCTAACACGTTTGCTTCGCATGCAGATGAAGCTAAATCATGTATATCACAAGTATTTGTAGCTAAACCATTTGTTTCGCATGGATTCGAAAATCAGCCTTCTATTTCGCATTGATTTGAAGCTAAATCATTAGTTTCGCATGGATTTGAAGCTAACTCGTTTGTTTCGCATGGATTTGAAGCTAACTCGTTTGTTTCGCATGGATTTGAAGCTAACTCGTTTGTTTCGCATGCAGTTGAAGCAAAATCATGTATATCACAAGTATTTGAAGCTAAACCATTTGTTTTGCGTGGTTTCGAAAATCAGCCTTCTATTTCGCATTGATTTGAATCTAAATCATGAGTTTCGCATGGATTTGAAGTTAACTCGTTTGTTTCGCATGCAGTTGAAGAAAAATCATGTATATCACAAGTATTAGAAGCTGAACCATTTGATTCGCATGGATTTGAAGCTAAGCCTTCTTCTTGGCATTGATTTGAAGCTTAATCATGTATTTCGCTTGGATTTGAAGCTAAATCATGTTTCGCATGGACTTAAAGCTAACACGTTTGTTTCGCATACAGTTGAACCTAAATCATGTATATCACAAGTATTTGAAGCTAAACCATTTGTTTCGCATGGATTCGAAAGTCAGCCTTCTATTTCGCATTGATTTGAAGCTAAATCATGAGTTTCGCATGGACTTAAAGCTAACACGTTTGTTTCGCATGCAGTTGAACCTAAATCATGTATATCACAAGTATTTGAAGCTAAACCATTTTATTCCCATGGATTTGGAGCTAAACCTACTACTTCGCATTGATTTGGAGCTAAACCATGTGTTTTGCATGGATTTGAAGATAACACGATTGTTTCGCATGCAGTTGAAGCTAAATCATGTATATCACAAGTATTTGAAGCTAAACCATTTGTTTCGCATGGATTCGAAGATCAGCCTTCCACTTCGCATTGATTTGAAGCTAAATCAACTGTTTCGCTTGGATTTGAAGTTAACACGTTAGTTTCGCATGCAGTTGAAGCTAAACCGTGTATATCACAAGTATTTGAAGCTAAACCATTTGATTCTCACGGATTTGGAGCTAAGCCTTCTACTTCGCATTGATTTGGAGCTAAATCATGTGTTTCGCATGGATTTAAAGCTAACACGTTTGCTTCGCATGCAGATGAAGCTAAATCATGTATATCACAAGTATTTGTAGCTAAACCATTTGTTTCGCATGGATTCGAAAATCAGCCTTCTATTTCGCATTGATTTGAAGCTAAATCATTAGTTTCGCATGGATTTGAAGCTAACTCGTTTGTTTCGCATGGATTTGAAGCTAACTCGTTTGTTTCGCATGGATTTGAAGCTAACTCGTTTGTTTCGCATGCAGTTGAAGCAAAATCATGTATATCACAAGCATTTGAAGCTAAACCATTTGTTTCGCATGGATTCAAAAATCAACCTTCTATTTCTCATTGATTTGAAGCTAAATCATGAGTTTCGCATGGATTTGAAGCTAAATCATGTGTTTCGCATGGATTTAAAGCTAACACGTTTGCTTCGCATGCAGATGAAGCTAAATCATGTATATCACAAGTATTTGTAGCTAAACCATTTGTTTCGCATGGATTCGAAAATCAGCCTTCTATTTCGCATTGATTTGAAGCTAAATCATTAGTTTCGCATGGATTTGAAGCTAACTCGTTTGTTTCGCATGGATTTGAAGCTAACTCGTTTGTTTCGCATGCAGTTGAAGCAAAATCATGTATATCACAAGTATTAGAAGCTAAACCATTTGATTCGCATGGATTCGAAAATCAGTCTTCTATTTCGCATTGATTTGAAGCTAAATCATGAGTTTCGCATGGATTTGAAGCTAACTCGTTTGTTTCGCATGGATTTGAAGCTAACTCGTTTGTTTCGCATGCAGTTGAAGCAAAATCATGTATATCACAAGCATTTGAAGCTAAACCATTTGTTTCGCATGGATTCAAAAATCAACCTTCTATTTCGCATTGATTTGAAGCTAAATCATGAGTTTCGCATGGATTTGAAGTTAACTCGTTTGTTTCGCATGCAGTTGAAGAAAAATCATGTATATCACAAGTATTAGAAGCTGAACCATTTGATTCGCATGGATTTGAAGCTAAGCCTTCTTCTTGGCATTGATTTGAAGCTTAATCATGTATTTCGCTCGGATTTGAAGCTAAATCATGTGTTTCGCATGGACTTAAAGCTAACACGTTTGTTTCGCATGCAGTTGAACCTAAATCATGTATATCACAAGTATTTGAAGCTAAACCATTTGATTCCCATGGATTTGGAGCTAAACCTACTACTTCGCATTGATTTGGAGCTAAATCATGTGTTTCGCATGGATTTGAAGCTAAATCATGTGGTTCGCATGGACTTAAAGCTAACACGTTTGTTTCGCATGCAGTTGAACCTAAATCATGTATATCACAAGTATTTGAAGCTAAACCATTTGTTTCGCATGGATTCGAAAATCAGTCTTCTATTTCGCAATGATTTGATGCTAAATCATGTGTTTCTCATGGATTTGAAGCTAACTCGTTTGTATCGCATGGATTTATAACTAACTCGTTTGTTTCGCATGCTCTTGAAGCTAAATCTAGTATATCACAAGTATTTGAAGCTAAACCATTTATTTCGCATGGATTCGAAAATCAGTCTTCTATTTCGCATTGATTTGAAGCTAAATCATTAGTTTCGCATGGATTTGAAGCTAACTCGTTTGTTTCGCATGGATTTGAAGCTAACTCGTTTGTTTCGCATGCAGTTGAAGCAAAATCATGTATATCACAAGTATTAGAAGCTAAACCATTTGACTCGCATGGATTTGAAGCTAAGCGTTCTACTTCGCATTGATTTGAAGCTTAATCATGTATTTCGCTTGGATTTGAAGCTAAATCATGTTTCGCATGGACTTAAAGCTAACACGTTTGTTTCGCATGCAGTTGAACCTAAATCATGTATATCACAAGCATTTGAAGCTAAACCATTTGTTTCGCATGGATTCGAAAATCAGCCTTCTATTTCGCATTGATTTGAAGCTAAATCATGAGTTTCGCATGGATTTGAAGCTAACTCGTTTGTTTCGCATGGATTCGAAGCTACCTCGTTTGTTTCGAATGCAGTTGAAGCAAAATCATGTATATCACAAGTATTAGAAGCTAAACCATTTGATTCGCATGGATTTGAAGCTAAGCGTTCTACTTCGCATTGATTTGTAGCTTAATCATGTATTTGCTTGGATTTGAAGCTAAATCATGTGTTTCGCATGGACTTAAAGCTAACACGTTTGTTTCGCATGCAGTTGAACCTAAATCATGTATATCACAAGTATTTGAAGCTAAACCATTTGTTTTGCGTGGTTTCGAAAATCAGCCTTCTATTTCGCATTGATTTGAATCTAAATCATGAGTTTCGCATGGATTTGAAGCTAACTCGTTTGTTTCGCATGCAGTTGAAGAAAAATCATGTATATCACAAGTATTAGAAGCTGAACCATTTGATTCGCATGGATTTGAAGCTAAGCCTTCTTCTTGGCATTGATTTGAAGCTTAATCATGTATTTCGCTTGGATTTGAAGCTAAATCATGTGTTTCGCATGGACTTAAAGCTAACACGTTTGTTTCGCATGCAGTTGAACCTAAATCATGTATATCACAAGTATTTGAAGCTAAACCATTTGATTCCCATGGATTTGGAGCTAAACCTACTACTTCGCATTGATTTGGAGCTAAATCATGTGTTTTGCATGGATTTGAAGATAACACGATTGTTTCGCATGCAGTTGAAGCTAAATCATGTATATCACAAGTATTTGAAGCTAAACCATTTGTTTCGCATGGATTCGAAAATCAGCCTTCTATTTCGCATTGATTTGAAGCTAAATCATGAGTTTCGCATGGATTTGAAGCTAACTCGTTTGTTTCGCATGGATTTGAAGCTAACTCGTTTGTTTCGAATGCAGTTGAAGCAAAATCATGTATATCACAAGTATTAGAAGCTAAACCATTTGATTCGCATGGATTTGAAGCTAAGCGTTCTACTTCGCATTGATTTGAAGCTTAATCATGTATTTGCTTGGATTTGAAGCTAAATCATGTGTTTCGCATGGACTTAAAGCTAACACGTTTGTTTCGCATGCAGTTGAACCTAAATCATGTATATCACAAGTATTTGAAGCTAAACCATTTGTTTTGCGTGGTTTCGAAAATCAGCCTTCTATTTCGCATTGATTTGAATCTAAATCATGAGTTTCGCATGGATTTGAAGCTAACTCGTTTGTTTCGCATGCAGTTGAAGAAAAATCATGTATATCACAAGTATTAGAAGCTGAACCATTTGATTCGCATGGATTTGAAGCTAAGCCTTCTACTTCGCATTGATTTGAAGCTTAGTCATGCATTTCGCTTGGATTTGAAGCTAAATCATGTGTTTCGCATGGATTTAAAGCTAACACGTTTGTTTCGCATGCAGTTAAACCTAAATCATGTATATCACAAGTATTTGAAGCTAAACCATTTGTTTTGCGTGGTTTCGAAAATCAGCCTTCTATTTCGCATTGGTTTGAAGCTAAATCACGTGTTTCTCATGGATTTGAAGCTAACTCGTTTCTATCGCATGGATTTAAAGCTAACTCGTTTATCTCGCCTGCATTTGAAGCTAAATCATGTATATCACAAATATTTGAAGCTAAACCATTTGTTTCGCATGGATTTGAAGTTAAGACTTCGACTTCGCATTGATTTGTAGCTAAATCATGTGTTCCGCCTGGATTTCAAGATAACTCGATTGTTTCGCATGCAGTTGAAGCTCAATCATGTATATCTCAAGTATTTGAAGCTAAACCATTTGATTCGCATGGATTCGAAAATCAGTCTTCTATTTCGCATTGATTTGAAGCTAAATCATGAGTTTCGCATGGATTTGAAGCTAACTCGTTTGTTTCGCATGGATTTGAAGCTAACTCGTTTGTTTCGCATGCAGTTGAAGCAAAATCATGTATATCACAAGCATTTGAAGCTAAACCATTTGTTTCGCATGGATTCAAAAATCAACCTTCTATTTCGCATTGATTTGAAGCTAAATCATGAGTTTCGCATGGATTTGAAGCTAAATCATGTGTTTCGCATGGATTTAAAGCTAACACGTTTGCTTCGCATGCAGATGAAGCTAAATCATGTATATCACAAGTATTTGTAGCTAAACCATTTGTTTCGCATGGATTCGAAAATCAGCCTTCTATTTCGCATTGATTTGAAGCTAAATCATTAGTTTCGCATGGATTTGAAGCTAACTCGTTTGTTTCGCATGGATTTGAAGCTAACTCGTTTGTTTCGCATGCAGTTGAAGCAAAATCATGTATATCACAAGTATTAGAAGCTAAACCATTTGATTCGCTTGGATTCGAAAATCAGTCTTCTATTTCGCATTGATTTGAAGCTAAATCATGAGTTTCGCATGGATTTGAAGCTAACTCGTTTGTTTCGCATGGATTTGAAGCTAACTCGTTTGTTTCGCATGCAGTTGAAGCAAAATCATGTATATCACAAGCATTTGAAGCTAAACCATTTGTTTCGCATGGATTCAAAAATCAACCTTCTATTTCGCATTGATTTGAAGCTAAATCATGAGTTTCGCATGGATTTGAAGCTAAATCATGTGTTTCGCATGGATTTAAAGCTAACACGTTTGCTTCGCATGCAGATGAAGCTAAATCATGTATATCACAAGTATTTGTAGCTAAACCATTTGTTTCGCATGGATTCGAAAATCAGCCTTCTATTTCGCATTGATTTGAAGCTAAATCATTAGTTTCGCATGGATTTGAAGCTAACTCGTTTGTTTCGCATGGATTTGAAGCTAACTCGTTTGTTTCGCATGCAGTTGAAGCAAAATCATGTATATCACAAATATTTGAAGCTAAACCATTTGTTTTGCGTGGTTTCGAAAATCAGCCTTCTATTTCGCATTGATTTGAATCTAAATCATGAGTTTCGCATGGATTTGAAGTTAACTCGCTTGTTTCGCATGCAGTTGAAGAAAAATCATGTATATCACAAGTATTAGAAGCTGAACCATTTGATTCGCATGGATTTGAAGCTAAGCCTTCTTCTTGGCATTGATTTGAAGCTTAATCATGTATTTCGCTCGGATTTGAAGCTAAATCATGTGTTTCGCATGGACTTAAAGCTAACACGTTTGTTTCGCATGCAGTTGAACCTAAATCATGTATATCACAAGTATTTGAAGCTAAACCATTTGATTCCCATGGATTTGGAGCTAAACCTACTACTTCGCATTGATTTGGAGCTAAATCATGTGTTTCGCATGGATTTGAAGCTAAATCATGTGGTTCGCATGGACTTAAAGCTAACACGTTTGTTTCGCATGCAGTTGAACCTAAATCATGTATATCACAAGTATTTGAAGCTAAACCATTTGTTTCGCATGGATTCGAAAATCAGTCTTCTATTTCGCAATGATTTGATGCTAAATCATGTGTTTCTCATGGATTTGAAGCTAACTCGTTTGTATCGCATGGATTTATAACTAACTCGTTTGTTTCGCATGCTCTTGAAGCTAAATCTAGTATATCACAAGTATTTGAAGCTAAACCATTTATTTCGCATGGATTCGAAAATCAGTCTTCTATTTCGCATTGATTTGAAGCTAAATCATTAGTTTCGCATGGATTTGAAGCTAACTCGTTTGTTTCGCATGGATTTGAAGCTAACTCGTTTGTATCGCATGCAGTTGAAGCAAAATCATGTATATCACAAGTATTAGAAGCTAAACCATTTGACTCGCATGGATTTGAAGCTAAGCGTTCTACTTCGCATTGATTTGAAGCTTAATCATGTATTTCGCTTGGATTTGAAGCTAAATCATGTTTCGCATGGACTTAAAGCTAACACGTTTGTTTCGCATGCAGTTGAACCTAAATCATGTATATCACAAGCATTTGAAGCTAAACCATTTGTTTCGCATGGATTCGAAAATCAGCCTTCTATTTCGCATTGATTTGAAGCTAAATCATGAGTTTCGCATGGATTTGAAGCTAACTCGTTTGTTTCGCATGGATTCGAAGCTACCTCGTTTGTTTCGAATGCAGTTGAAGCAAAATCATGTATATCACAAGTATTAGAAGCTAAACCATTTGATTCGCATGGATTTGAAGCTAAGCGTTCTACTTCGCATTGATTTGAAGCTTAATCATGTATTTGCTTGGATTTGAAGCTAAATCATGTGTTTCGCATGGACTTAAAGCTAACACGTTTGTTTCGCATGCAGTTGAACCTAAATCATGTATATCACAAGTATTTGAAGCTAAACCATTTGTTTTGCGTGGTTTCGAAAATCAGCCTTCTATTTCGCATTGATTTGAATCTAAATCATGAGTTTCGCATGGATTTGAAGCTAACTCGTTTGTTTCGCATGCAGTTGAAGAAAAATCATGTATATCACAAGTATTAGAAGCTGAACCATTTGATTCGCATGGATTTGAAGCTAAGCCTTCTTCTTGGCATTGATTTGAAGCTTAATCATGTATTTCGCTTGGATTTGAAGCTAAATCATGTGTTTCGCATGGACTTAAAGCTAACACGTTTGTTTCGCATGCAGTTGAACCTAAATCATGTATATCACAAGTATTTGAAGCTAAACCATTTGATTCCCATGGATTTGGAGCTAAACCTACTACTTCGCATTGATTTGGAGCTAAATCATGTGTTTTGCATGGATTTGAAGATAACACGATTGTTTCGCATGCAGTTGAAGCTAAATCATGTATATCACAAGTATTTGAAGCTAAACCATTTGTTTCGCATGGATTCGAAAATCAGCCTTCTATTTCGCATTGATTTGAAGCTAAATCATGAGTTTCGCATGGATTTGAAGCTAACTCGTTTGTTTCGCATGGATTTGAAGCTAACTCGTTTGTTTCGAATGCAGTTGAAGCAAAATCATGTATATCACAAGTATTAGAAGCTAAACCATTTGATTCGCATGGATTTGAAGCTAAGCGTTCTACTTCGCATTGATTTGAAGCTTAATCATGTATTTGCTTGGATTTGAAGCTAAATCATGTGTTTCGCATGGACTTAAAGCTAACACGTTTGTTTCGCATGCAGTTGAACCTAAATCATGTATATCACAAGTATTTGAAGCTAAACCATTTGTTTTGCGTGGTTTCGAAAATCAGCCTTCTATTTCGCATTGATTTGAATCTAAATCATGAGTTTCGCATGGATTTGAAGCTAACTCGTTTGTTTCGCATGCAGTTGAAGAAAAATCATGTATATCACAAGTATTAGAAGCTGAACCATTTGATTCGCATGGATTTGAAGCTAAGCCTTCTTCTTGGCATTGATTTGAAGCTTAATCATGTATTTCGCTTGGATTTGAAGCTAAATCATGTGTTTCGCATGGACTTAAAGCTAACACGTTTGTTTCGCATGCAGTTGAACCTAAATCATGTATATCACAAGTATTTGAAGCTAAACCATTTGATTCCCATGGATTTGGAGCTAAACCTACTACTTCGCATTGATTTGGAGCTAAATCATGTGTTTTGCATGGATTTAAAGATAACACGATTGTTTCGCATGCAGTTGAAGCTAAATCATGTATATCACAAGTATTTGAAGCTAAACCATTTGTTTCGCATGGATTCGAAAATCAGCCTTCTATTTCGCATTGATTTGAAGCTCAATCATGAGTTTCGCATGGATTTGAAGCTAACTCGTTTGTTTCGCATGGATTTGAAGCTAACTCGTTTGTTTCGCATGCAGTTGAAGCAAAATCAGGTATATCACAAGTATTAGAAGCTAAACCATTTGATTCGCATGGATTCGAAAATCAGTCTTCTATTTCGCATTGATTTGAAGCTAAATCATGAGTTTCGCATGGATTTGAAGCTAACTCGTTTGTTTCGCATGGATTTGAAGCTAACTCTTTTGTTTCGCATGCAGTTGAAGCAAAATCATGTATATCACAAGTATTAGAAGCTAAACCATTTGTTTCGCATGGATTTGAAGCAAAGCGTTCTACTTCGCATTGATTTGAAGCTTAATGATGTATTTCGCTTGGATTTGAAGCTAAATCATGTTTCGCATGGATTTGAAGCTAACTCGTTTGTTTCGCATGCAGTTGAACCTAAATCATGTATATCACAAGTATTAGAAGCTGAACCATTTCATTCCCATGGATTTGGAGCTAAGCCTTCTACTTCGCATTGATTTGAAGCTTAGTCATGCATTTCGCTTGGATTTGAAGCTAAATCATGTGTTTCGCATGGATTTAAAGCTAACACGTTTGTTTCGCATGCAGTTAAACCGAAATCGTGTATATCACAAGTATTTGAAGCTAAACCATTTGTTTTGCGTGGTTTCGAAAATCAGCCTTCTATTTCGCATTGGTTTGAAGCTAAATCACGTGTTCCTCATGGATTTGAAGCTAACTCGTTTCTATCGCATGGATTTAAAGCTAACTCGTTTATCTCGCCTGCATTTGAAGCTAAATCATGTATATCACAAATATTTGAAGCTAAACCATTTGTTTCGCATGGATTTGAAGTTAAGACTTCGACTTCGCATTGATTTGTAGCTAAATCATGTGTTCCGCCTGGATTTCAAGATAACTCGATTGTTTCGCATGCAGTTGAAGCTCAATCATGTACATCTCAAGTATTTGAAGCTAAACCATTTGTTTCGCATTGTTTTTGATGCTAAGCCTTCTATTTCGCATTGATTTGAATCTAAATCATGAGTTTCGCATGGATTTGAAGCTAACTCGTTTGTTTCGCATGGATTTGAAGCTAACTCTTTTGTTTCGCATGCAGTTGAAGCAGAATCATGTATATCACAAGTATTAGAAGCTAAACCATTTGTTTCGCATGGATTTGAAGCTAAGCGTTCCACTTCGCATTGATTTGAAGCTTAATCATGTATTTGCTTGGATTTGAAGCTAAATCATGTGTTTTGCATGGACTTAAAGCTAACACGTTTGTTTCGCATGCAGTTGAACCTAAATCATGTATATCACAAGTATTTGAAGCTAAACCATTTGTTTTGCGTGGTTTCGAAAATCAGCCTTCTATTTCGCATTGATTTGAATCTAAATCATGAGTTTCGCATGGATTTGAAGCTAACTCGTTTGTTTCGCATGCAGTTGAAGAAAAATCATGTATATCACAAGTATTAGAAGCTGAACCATTTGATTCGCATGGATTTGAAGCTAAGCCTTCTTCTTGGCATTGATTTGAAGCTTAATCATGTATTTCGCTTGGATTTGAAGCTAAATCATGTGTTTCGCATGCAGTTGAAGCAAAATCATGTATATCACAAGCATTTGAAGCTAAACCATTTGTTTCGCATGGATTTGAAGCTAAGCGTTCTACTTCGCATTGATTTGAAGCTTAATGATGTATTTCGCTTGGATTTGAAGCTAAATCATGTTTCGCATGGATTTGAAGCTAACTCGTTTGTTTCGCATGCAGTTGAACCTAAATCATGTATATCACAAGTATTAGAAGCTGAACCATTTCATTCCCATGGATTTGGAGCTAAGCCTTCTACTTCGCATTGATTTGAAGCTTAGTCATGCATTTCGCTTGGATTTGAAGCTAAATCATGTGTTTCGCATGGATTTAAAGCTAACACGTTTGTTTCGCATGCAGTTAAACCTAAATCATGTATATCACAAGTATTTGAAGCTAAACCATTTGTTTTGCGTGGTTTCGAAAATCAGCCTTCTATTTCGCATTGGTTTGAAGCTAAATCACGTGTTCCTCATGGATTTGAAGCTAACTCGTTTCTATCGCATGGATTTAAAGCTAACTCGTTTATCTCGCCTGCATTTGAAGCTAAATCATGTATATCACAAATATTTGAAGCTAAACCATTTGTTTCGCATGGATTTGAAGTTAAGACTTCGACTTCGCATTGATTTGTAGCTAAATCATGTGTTCCGCCTGGATTTCAAGATAACTCGATTGTTTCGCATGCAGTTGAAGCTCAATCATGTATATCTCAAGTATTTGAAGCTAAACCATTTGTTTCGCATTGTTTTTGATGCTAAGCCTTCTATTTCGCATTGATTTGAATCTAAATCATGAGTTTCGCATGGATTTGAAGCTAACTCGTTTGTTTCGCATGGATTTGAAGCTAACTCGTTTGTTTCGCATGCAGTTGAAGAAAAATCATGTATATCACAAGTATTAGAAGCTGAACCAATTGATTCGCATGGATTTGAAGCTAAGCCTTCTACTTCGCATTGATTTGAAGCTTAATCATGTATTTCGCTTGGATTTGAAGCTAAATCATGTGTTTCGCATGGACTTAAAGCTAACACGTTTGTTTCGCATGCAGTTGAACCTAAATCATGTATATCACAAGTATTTGAAGCTAAACCATTTGTTTCGCATGGATTCGAAAATCAGCCTTCTATTTCGCATTGATTTGAAGCTAAATCATGAGTTTCGCATGGATTTGAAGCTAACTCGTTTGTTTCGCATGGATTTGAAGCTAACTCGTTTGTTTCGCATGCAGTTGAAGCAAAATCAGGTATATCACAAGTATTAGAAGCTAAACCATTTGATTCGCATGGATTCGAAAATCAGTCTTCTATTTCGCATTGATTTGAAGCTAAATCATGAGTTTCGCATGGATTTGAAGCTAACTCGTTTGTTTCGCATGGATTTGAAGCTAACTCTTTTGTTTCGCATGCAGTTGAAGCAAAATCATGTATATCACAAGTATTAGAAGCTAAACCATTTGTTTCGCATGGATTTGAAGCTAAGCGTTCTACTTCGCATTGATTTGAAGCTTAATGATGTATTTCGCTTGGATTTGAAGCTAAATCATGTTTCGCATGGATTTGAAGCTAACTCGTTTGTTTCGCATGCAGTTGAACCTAAATCATGTATATCACAAGTATTAGAAGCTGAACCATTTCATTCCCATGGATTTGGAGCTAAGCCTTCTACTTCGCATTGATTTGAAGCTTAGTCATGCATTTCGCTTGGATTTGAAGCTAAATCATGTGTTTCGCATGGATTTAAAGCTAACACGTTTGTTTCGCATGCAGTTAAACCTAAATCATGTATATCACAAGTATTTGAAGCTAAACCATTTGTTTTGCGTGGTTTCGAAAATCAGCCTTCTATTTCGCATTGGTTTGAAGCTAAATCACGTGTTTTTCATGGATTTGAAGCTAACTCGTTTCTATCGCATGGATTTAAAGCTAACTCGTTTATCTCGCCTGCATTTGAAGCTAAATCATGTATATCACAAATATTTGAAGCTAAACCATTTGTTTCGCATGGATTTGAAGTTAAGACTTCGACTTCGCATTGATTTGTAGCTAAATCATGTGTTCCGCCTGGATTTCAAGATAACTCGATTGTTTCGCATGCAGTTGAAGCTCAATCATGTATATCTCAAGTATTTGAAGCTAAACCATTTGTTTCGCATTGTTTTTGATGCTAAGCCTTCTATTTCGCATTGATTTGAATCTAAATCATGAGTTTCGCATGGATTTGAAGCTAACTCGTTTGTTTCGCATGGATTTGAAGCTAACTCGTTTGTTTCGCATGCAGTTGAAGAAAAATCATGTATATCACAAGTATTAGAAGCTGAACCAATTGATTCGCATGGATTTGAAGCTAAGCCTTCTACTTCGCATTGATTTGAAGCTTAATCATGCATTTCGCTTGGATTTGAAGCTAAATCATGTGTTTCGCATGGACTTAAAGCTAACACGTTTGTTTCGCATGCAGTTGAACCTAAATCATGTATATCACAAGTATTTGAAGCTAAACCATTTGTTTTGCGTGGTTTCGAAAATCAGCCTTCTATTTCGCATTGATTTGAATCTAAATCATGAGTTTCGCATGGATTTGAAGCTAACTCGTTTGTTTCGCCTTCAGTTGAAGAAAAATCATGTATATCACAAGTATTAGAAGCTGAACCATTTGATTCGCATGGATTTGAAGCTAAGCCTTCTTATTCGCATTGATTTGAAGCTTAGTCATGTATTTGCTTGGATTTGAAGCTAAATCATGTGTTTCGCATGGACTTAAAGCTAACACGTTTGTTTCGCATGCAGTTGAACCTAAATCATGTATATCACAAGTATTTGAAGCTAAACCATTTGTTTTGCGTGGTTTCGAAAATCAGCCTTCTATTTCGCATTGGTTTGAGGCTAAATCACGTGTTTCTCATGGATTTGAAGCTAACTCGTTTCTATCGCATGGATTTATAGCTAACTCGTTCGTTTCGCATGCTGTTGAATCTAAATCTAGTATATCACAAGTATTTGAAGCTAAACCATTTGTTTCGCATGGATTCGAAAGTCAGCCTTCTATTTCGCATTGATTTGAAGCTAAATCATGAGTTTCGCATGGACTTAAAGCTAACACGTTTGTTTCGCATGCAGTTGAACCTAAATCATGTATATCACAAGTATTTGAAGCTAAACCATTTGATTCCCATGGATTTGGAGCTAAACCTACTACTTCGCATTGATTTGGAGCTAAACCATGTGTTTTGCATGGATTTAAAGATAACATGATTGTTTCGCATGCAGTTGACACTAAATCATGTAGGATCACAAGCATTTGAAGCTAAACCATTTGTTTCGAATGGATTCGAAAATCAGCCTTCTATTTCGCATTGATTTGAAGCTAAATCATGAGTTTCGCATGGATTTGAAGCTAACTCGTTTGTTTCGCATGGACTTAAAGCTAACACGTTTGTTTCGCATGCAGTTGAACCTAAATCATGTATATCACAAGTATTTGAAGCTAAACCATTTGATTCCCATGGATTTGGAGCTAAACCTACTACTTCGCATTGATTTGGAGCTAAATCATGTGTTTCGCATGGATTTGAAGCTAAATCATGTGGTTCGCATGGACTTAAAGCTAACACGTTTGTTTCGCATGCAGTTAAACCTAAATCATGTATATCACAAGTATTTGAAGCTAAACCATTTGTTTTGCGTGGTTTCGATAATCAGCCTTCTATTTCGCATTGGTTTGAAGCTAAATCACGTGTTCCTCATGGATTTGAAGCTAACTCGTTTCTATCGCATGGATTTAAAGCTAACTCGTTTATCTCGCCTGCATTTGAAGCTAAATCATGTATATCACAAATATTTGAAGCTAATCCATTTGTTTCGCATGGATTTGAAGTTAAGACTTCGACTTCGCATTGATTTGTAGCTAAATCATGTGTTCCGCCTGGATTTCAAGATAACTCGATTGTTTCGCATGCAGTTGAAGCTCAATCATGTATATCTCAAGTATTTGAAGCTAAACCATTTGTTTCGCATTGTTTTTGATGCTAAGCCTTCTATTTCGCATTGATTTGAATCTAAATCATGAGTTTCGCATGGATTTGAAGCTAACTCGTTTGTTTCGCATGGATTTGAAGCTAACTCGTTTGTTTCGCATGCAGTTGAAGAAAAATCATGTATATCACAAGTATTAGAAGCTGAACCAATTGATTCGCATGGATTTGAAGCTAAGCCTTCTACTTCGCATTGATTTGAAGCTTAATCATGCATTTCGCTTGGATTTGAAGCTAAATCATGTGTTTCGCATGGACTTAAAGCTAACACGTTTGTTTCGCATGCAGTTGAACCTAAATCATGTATATCACAAGTATTTGAAGCTAAACCATTTGTTTTGCGTGGTTTCGAAAATCAGCCTTCTATTTCGCATTGATTTGAATCTAAATCATGAGTTTCGCATGGATTTGAAGCTAACTCGTTTCTTTCGCATGCAGTTGAAGAAAAATCATGTATATCACAAGTATTAGAAGCTGAACCATTTGATTCGCATGGATTTGAAGCTAAGCCTTCTTATTCGCATTGATTTGAAGCTTAGTCATGTATTTGCTTGGATTTGAAGCTAAATCATGTGTTTCGCATGGACTTAAAGCTAACACGTTTGTTTCGCATGCAGTTGAACCTAAATCATGTATATCACAAGTATTTGAAGCTAAACCATTTGTTTTGCGTGGTTTCGAAAATCAGCCTTCTATTTCGCATTGGTTTGAAGCTAAATCACGTGTTTCTCATGGATTTGAAGCTAACTCGTTTCTATCGCATGGATTTATAGCTAACTCGTTCGTTTCGCATGCTGTTGAATCTAAATCTAGTATATCACAAGTATTTGAAGCTAAACCATTTGTTTCGCATGGATTCGTAAATCAGCCTTCTATTTCGCATTGATTTGAATCTAAATCATGAGTTTCGCATGGATTTGAAGCTAACTCGTTTGTTTCGCATGGATTTGAAGCTAACTCGTTTGTTTCGCATGCAGTTGAAGCAAAATCATGTATATCACAAGTATTAGAAGCTAAACCATTAGATTCGCATGGATTTGAAGCTAAGCGTTCTACTTCGCATTGATTTGAAGCTTAATCATGTATTTCGCTTGGATTTGAAGCTAAATCATGTTTCGCATGGACTTAAAGCTAACACGTTTGTTTCGCATGCAGTTGAACCTAAATCATGTATATCACAAGTATTTGAAGCTAAACCATTTGTTTCGCATGGATTCGAAAGTCAGCCTTCTATTTCGCATTGATTTGAAGCTAAATCATGAGTTTCGCATGGACTTAAAGCTAACACGTTTGTTTCGCATGCAGTTGAACCTAAATCATGTATATCACAAGTATTTGAAGCTAAACCATTTGATTCCCATGGATTTGGAGCTAAACCTACTACTTCGCATTGATTTGGAGCTAAACCATGTGTTTTGCATGGATTTAAAGATAACACGATTGTTTCGCATGCAGTTGAAGCTAAATCATGTATATCACAAGTATTTGAAGCTAAACCATTTGTTTCGCATGGATTCGAAGATCAGCCTTCCACTTCGCATTGATTTGAAGCTAAATCAACTGTTTCGCTTGGATTTGAAGTTAACTCGTTAGTTTCGCATGCAGTTGAAGCGAAATCATGTATATCACAAGTATTTGAAGCTAAACCATTTGATTCTCACGGATTTGGAGCTAAGCCTTCTACTTCGCATTGATTTGGAGCTAAGTCATGTGTTTCGCATGGATTTAAAGCTAACACGTTTGCTTCGCATGCAGATGAAGCAAAATCATGTATATCACAAGTATTTGTAGCTAAACCATTTGTTTCGCATGGATTCGAAAATCAGCCTTCTATTTCGCATTGATTTGAAGCTAAATCATTAGTTTCGCATGGATTTTAAGCTAACTCGTTTGTTTCGCATGGATTTGAAGTTAACTCGTTTGTTTCGCATGCAGTTGAAGAAAAATCATGTATATCACAAGTATTAGAAGCTGAACCATTTGATTCGCATGGATTTGAAGCTAAGCCTTCTTCTTGGCATTGATTTGAAGCTTAATCATGTATTTCGCTTGGATTTGAAGCTAAATCATGTGTTTCGCATGGACTTAAAGCTAACACGTTTGTTTCGCATGCAGTTGAACCTAAATCATGTATATCACAAGTATTTGAAGCTAAACCATTTGATTCCCATGGATTTGGAGCTAAACCTACTACTTCGCATTGATTTGGAGCTAAATCATGTGTTTCGCATGGATTTGAAGCTAAATCATGTGGTTCGCATGGACTTAAAGCTAACACGTTTGTTTCGCATGCAGTTGAACCTAAATCATGTATATCACAAGTATTTGAAGCTAAACCATTTGTTTCGCATGGATTCGAAAATCAGTCTTCTATTTCGCAATGATTTGATGCTAAATCATGTGTTTCTCATGGATTTGAAGCTAACTCGTTTGTATCGCATGGATTTATAACTAACTCGTTTGTTTCGCATGCTCTTGAAGCTAAATCTAGTATATCACAAGTATTTGAAGCTAAACCATTTATTTCGCATGGATTTGGAGCTAAACCTACTACTTCGCATTGATTTGGAGCTAAATCATGTGTTTTGCATGGATTTAAAGATAACACGATTGTTTCGCATGCAGTTGACGCTAAATCATGTAGGATCACAAGCATTTGAAGCTAAACCATTTGTTTCGAATGGATTCGAAAATCAGCCTTCTATTTCGCATTGATTTGAAGCTAAATCATGAGTTTCGCATGGATTTGAAGCTAACTCGTTTGTTTCGCATGGACTTAAAGCTAACACGTTTGTTTCGCATGCAGTTGAACCTAAATCATGTATATCACAAGTATTTGAAGCTAAACCATTTGATTCCCATGGATTTGGAGCTAAACCTACTACTTCGCATTGATTTGGAGCTAAATCATGTGTTTCGCATGGATTTGAAGCTAAATCATGTGGTTCGCATGGACTTAAAGCTAACACGTTTGTTTCGCATGCAGTTAAACCTAAATCATGTATATCACAAGTATTTGAAGCTAAACCATTTGTTTTGCGTGGTTTCGAAAATCAGCCTTCTATTTCGCATTGGTTTGAAGCTAAATCACGTGTTCCTCATGGATTTGAAGCTAACTCGTTTCTATCGCATGGATTTAAAGCTAACTCGTTTATCTCGCCTGCATTTGAAGCTAAATCATGTATATCACAAATATTTGAAGCTAAACCATTTGTTTCGCATGGATTTGGAGCTAAACCTACTACTTCGCATTGATTTGGAGCTAAATCATGTGTTTTGCATGGATTTAAAGATAACACGATTGTTTCGCATGCAGTTGACGCTAAATCATGTAGGATCACAAGCATTTGAAGCTAAACCATTTGTTTCGAATGGATTCGAAAATCAGCCTTCTATTTCGCATTGATTTGAAGCTAAATCATGAGTTTCGCATGGATTTGAAGCTAACTCGTTTGTTTCGCATGCAGTTGAAGCAAAATCATGTATATCACAAGTATTAGAAGCTAAACCATTTGATTCGCATGGATTTGAAGCTAAGCGTTCTACTTCGCATTGATTTGAAGCTTAATCATGTATTTCGCTTGGATTTGAAGCTAAATCATGTTTCGCATGGACTTAAAGCTAACACGTTTGTTTCGCATGCAGTTGAACCTAAATCATGTATATCACAAGTATTTGAAGCTAAACCATTTGTTTCGCATGGATTCGAAAGTCAGCCTTCTATTTCGCATTGATTTGAAGCTAAATCATGAGTTTCGCATGGACTTAAAGCTAACACGTTTGTTTCGCATGCAGTTGAACCTAAATCATGTATATCACAAGTATTTGAAGCTAAACCATTTGATTCCCATGGATTTGGAGCTAAACCTACTACTTCGCATTGATTTGGAGCTAAACCATGTGTTTTGCATGGATTTAAAGATAACACGATTGTTTCGCATGCAGTTGAAGCTAAATCATGTATATCACAAGTATTTGAAGCTAAACCATTTGTTTCGCATGGATTCGAAAATCAGCCTTCTATTTCGCATTGATTTGAAGCTAACTCGTTTGTTTCGCATGGATTTGAAGCTAACTCGTTTGTTTCGCATGCAGTTGAAGCAAAATCATGTATATCACAAGTATTAGAAGCTAAACCATTTGATTCCCATGGATTTGAAGCTAACTCGTTTGTTTCGCATGCAGTTGAAGAAAAATCATGTATATCACAAGTATTAGAAGCTGAACCATTTGATTCGCATGGATTTGGAGCTAAGCCTTTTTCTTCGCATTGATTTGAAGCTTAATCATGTATTTCGCTTGTATTTGTAGCTAAATCATGTGTTTCGCATGGACTTAAAGCTAACTCGTTTGTCTCGCCTGCATTTGAAGCTAAATCATGTATATCACAAATATTTGAAGCTAAACCATTTGTTTCGCATGGATTTGGAGCTAAACCTACTACTTCGCATTAATTTGGAGCTAAATCATGTGTTTTGCATGGATTTAAAGATAACACGATTGTTTCGCATGCAGTTGACGCTAAATCATGTAGGATCACAAGCATTTGAAGCTAAACCATTTGTTTCGAATGGATTCGAAAATCAGCCTTCTATTTCGCATTGATTTGAAGCTAAATCATGAGTTTCGCATGGATTTGAAGCTAACTCGTTTGTTTCGCATGGATTTGAAGCTAACTCGTTTGTTTCGCATGCAGTTGAAGCAAAATCATGTATATCACAAGTATTAGAAGCTAAACCATTTGATTCGCATGGATTTGAAGCTAAGCGTTCTACTTCGCATTGATTTGAAGCTTAATCATGTATTTCGCTTGGATTTGAAGCTAAATCATGTTTCGCATGGACTTAAAGCTAACACGTTTGTTTCGCATGCAGTTGAACCTAAATCATGTATATCACAAGTATTTGAAGCTAAACCATTTGTTTCGCATGGATTCGAAAGTCAGCCTTCTATTTCGCATTGATTTGAAGCTAAATCATGAGTTTCGCATGGACTTAAAGCTAACACGTTTGTTTCGCATGCAGTTGAACCTAAATCATGTATATCACAAGTATTTGAAGCTAAACCATTTGTTTCGCATAGATTCGAAAATCAGTCTTCTATTTCGCAATGATTTGATGCTAAATCATGTGTTTCACATGGATTTGAAGCTAACTCGTTTCTATCGCATGGATTTATAGCTAACTCGTTTATTTCGCATGCTGTTGAAGCTAAATCTAGTATATCACAAGTATTTGAAGCTAAACCATTTGTTTCGCATGGATTCGAAAATCAGTCTTCTATTTCGCATTGATTTGAAGCTAAATCATTAGTTTCGCATGGATTTGAAGCTAACTCGTTTGTTTCGCATGGATTTGAAGCTAACTCGTTTGTTTCGCATGCAGTTGAAGCAAAATCATGTATATCACAAGTATTAGAAGCTAAACCATTTGACTCGCATGGATTTGAAGCTAAGCGTTCTACTTCGCATTGATTTGAAGCTTAATCATGTATTTCGCTTGGATTTGAAGCTAAATCATGTTTCGCATGGACTTAAAGCTAACACGTTTGTTTCGCATGCAGTTGAACCTAAATCATCTATATCACAAGTATTTGAAGCTAAACCATTTGTTTCGCATGGATTCGAAAATCAGCCTTCTATTTCGCATTGATTTGAAGCTAAATCATGAGTTTCGCATGGATTTGAAACTAACTCGTTTGTTTCGCATGGATTTGAAGCTAACTCGTTTGTTTCGCATGCAGTTGAAGAAAAATCGTGTATATCACAAGTATTAGAAGCTGAACCATTTGATTCGCATGGATTTGAAGCTAAGCCTTCTATTTCGCATTGATTTGAAGCTTAATCATGTATTTCGCTTGGATTTGAAGCTAAATCATGTGTTTCGCACGGACTTAAAGCTAACACGTTTGTTTCGCATGCAGTTGAACCTAAATCATGTATATCACAAGTATTTGAAGCTAAACCATTTGATTCCCATGGATTTGGAGCTAAACCTACTACTTCGCATTGATTTGGAGCTAAATCATGTGTTTCGCATGGATTTGAAGCTAAATCATGCGGTTCGCATGGACTTAAAGCTAACACGTTTGTTTCGCATGCAGTTGAACCTAAATCATGTATATCACAAGTATTTGAAGCTAAACCATTTGTTTCGCATAGATTCGAAAATCAGTCTTCTATTTCGCAATGATTTGATGCTAAATCAAGTGTTTCTCATGGATTTGAAGCTAACTCGTTTGTATTGCATGGATTTATAACTAACTCGTTTGTTTCGCATGCTCTTGAAGCTAAATCTAGTATATCACAAGTATTTGAACCTAAACCATTTATTTCGCATGGATTCGAAAATCAGTCTTCTATTTCGCAATGATTTGATGCTAAATCATGTGTTTCTCATGGATTTGAAGCTAACTCGTTTCTGTCGCATGGATTTATAGCTAACTCGTTTATTTCGCATGCTGTTGAAGCTAAATCTAGTATATCACAAGTATTTGAAGCTAAACCATTTGTTTCGCATGGATTCGAAAATCAGTCTTCTATTTCGCATTGATTTGAAGCTAAATCATTAGTTTCGCATGGATTTGAAGCTAACTCGTTTGTTTCGCATGGATTTGAAGCTAACTCGTTTGTTTCGCATGCAGTTGAAGCAAAATCATGTATATCACAAGTATTAGAAGCTAAACCATTTGACTCGCATGGATTTGAAGCTAAGCGTTCTACTTCGCATTGATTTGAAGCTTAATCATGTATTTCGCTTGGATTTGAAGCTAAATCATGTTTCGCATGGACTTAAAGCTAACACGTTTGTTTCGCATGCAGTTGAACCTAAATCATCTATATCACAAGTATTTGAAGCTAAACCATTTGTTTCGCATGGATTCGAAAATCAGCCTTCTATTTCGCATTGATTTGAAGCTAAATCATGAGTTTCGCATGGATTTGAAGCTAACTCGTTTGTTTCGCATGGATTTGAAGCTAACTCGTTTGTTTCGCATGCAGTTGAAGCAAAATCATGTATATCACAAGTATTAGAAGCTAAACCATTTGATTCGCATGGATTTGAAGCTAAGCGTTCTAATTCGCATTGATTTGAAGCTTAATCATGTATTTGCTTGGATTTGAAGCTAAATCATGTGTTTCGCATGGACTTAAAGCTAACACGTTTGTTTCGCATGCAGTTGAACCTAAATCATGTATATCACAAGTATTTGAAGCTAAACCATTTGTTTTGCGTGGTTTCGAAAATCAGCCTTCAATTTCGCATTGATTTGAATCTAAATCATGAGTTTCGCATGGATTTGAAGCTAACTCGTTTGTTTCGCATGCAGTTGAAGAAAAATCATGTATATCACAAGTATTAGAAGCTGAACCATTTGATTCGCATGGATTTGAAGCTAAGCCTTCTTCTTGGCATTGATTTGAAGCTTAATCATGTATTTCGCTTGGATTTGAAGCTAAATCATGTGTTTCGCATGGACTTAAAGCTAACACGTTTGTTTCGCATGCAGTTGAACCTAAATCATGTATATCACAAGTATTTGAAGCTAAACCATTTGATTCCCATGGATTTGGAGCTAAACCTACTACTTCGCATTGATTTGGAGCTAAATCATGTGTTTTGCATGGATTTAAAGATAACACGATTGTTTCGCATGCAGTTGAAGCTAAATCATGTATATCACAAGTATTTGAAGCTAAACCATTTGTTTCGCATGGATTCGAAAATCAGCCTTCTATTTCGCATTGATTTGAAGCTAAATCATGAGTTTCGCATGGATTTGAAGCTAACTCGTTTGTTTCGCATGGATTTGAAGCTAACTCGTTTGTTTCGCATGCAGTTGAAGCAAAATCATGTATATCACAAGTATTAGAAGCTAAACCATTTGATTCGCATGGATTTGAAGCTAAGCGTTCTACTTCGCATTGATTTGAAGCTTAATCATGTATTTCGCTTGGATTTGAAGCTAAATCATGTTTCGCATGGACTTAAAGCTAACACGTTTGTTTCGCATGCAGTTGAACCTAAATCATGTATATCACAAGTATTTGAAGCTAAACCATTTCATTCCCATGGATTTGGAGCTAAGCCTACTACTTCGCATTGATTTGGAGCTAAATCATGTGTTTCGCTTGGAATTAAAGATAACACGATTGTTTCGCATGCAGTTGAAGCTAAATCATGTATATCACAAGTATTTGAAGCTAAACCATTTGTTTCGCATGGATTCGAAAATCAGCCTTCTATTTCGCATTGATTTGAAGCTAACTCGTTTGTTTCGCATGGATTTGAAGCTAACTCGTTTGTTTCGCATGCAGTTGAAGCAAAATCATGTATATCACAAGTATTAGAAGCTAAACCATTTGATTTGCATGGATTTGAAGCTAAGCGTTCTACTTCGCATTGATTTGAAGCTTGATCATGTATTTGCTTGGATTTGTAGCTAAATCATGTGTTTCGCACGGACTTAAAGCTAACACGTTTGTTTCGCATGCAGTTGAACCTAAATCATGTATATCACAAGTATTTGAAGCTAAACCATTAGATTCCCATGGATTTGGAGCTAAACCTACTACTTCGCATTGATTTGGAGCTAAACCATGTGTTTTGCATGGATTTAAAGATAACACGATTGTTTCGCATGCAGTTGAAGCTAAATCATGTATATCACAAGTATTTGAAGCTAAACCATTTGTTTCGCATGGATTCGAAAATCAGCCTTCTATTTCGCATTGATTTGAAGCTAACTCGTTTGTTTCGCATGCAGTTGAAGCAAAATCATGTATATCACAAGTATTAGAAGCTAAACCATTTGATTCGCATGGATTTGAAGCTAAGCGTTGTACTTCGCATTGATTTGAAGCTTGATCATGTATTTGCATGGATTTGAAGCTAAATCATGTGTTTCGCTTGGACTTAAAGCTAACACGTTTGTTTCGCATGCAGTTGAACCTAAATCATGTATATCACAAGTATTTGAAGCTAAACCATTTGATTCCCATGGATTTGGAGCTAAACCTACTACTTCGCATTGATTTGGAGCTAAACCATGTGTTTTGCATGGATTTAAAGATAACACGATTGTTTCGCATGCAGTTGAAGCTAAATCATGTATATCACAAGTATTTGAAGCTAAACCATTTGTTTCGCATGGATTCGAAAATCAGCCTTCTATTTCGCATTGATTTGAATCTAACTCGTTTGTTTCGCATGGATTTGAAGCTAACTCGTTTGTTTCGCATGCAGTTGAAGCAAAATCATGTATATCACAAGTATTAGAAGCTAAACCATTTGATTTGCATGGATTTGAAGCTAAGCGTTCTACTTCGCATTGATTTGAAGCTTGATCATGTATTTGCTTGGATTTGTAGCTAAATCATGTGTTTCGCACGGACTTAAAGCTAACACGTTTGTTTCGCATGCAGTTGAACCTAAATCATGTATATCACAAGTATTTGAAGCTAAACCATTAGATTCCCATGGATTTGGGGCTAAACCTACTACTTCGCATTGATTTGGAGCTAAATCATGTGTTTCGCATGGATTTAAAGCTAACACGTTTGTTTCGCATGCAGTTGAACCTAAATCATGTATATCACAAGTATTTGACGATAATCCATTTGATTCGCATGGATTTGAAGCTAAGCCTTCTTCTTCGCATTGATTTGAAGCTTAATCATGTATTTCGCTTGGATTTGAAGCTAAATCATGTGTTTCGCATGGACTTAAAGCTAACACGTTTGTTTCGCATGCAGTTGAACCTAAATCATGTATATCACAAGTATTTGAAGCTAAACAATTTGATTCCCATGGATTTGGAGCTAAACCTACTACTTCGCATTGATTTGGAGCTAAATCATGTGTTTTGCATGGATTTAAAGATAACACGATTGTTTCGCATGCAGTTGAAGCTAAATCATGTATATCACAAGTATTTGAAGCTAAACCATTTATTTCGCATGGATTCGAAAATCAGTCTTCTATTTCGCAATGATTTGATGCTAAATCATGTGTTTCTCATGGATTTGAAGCTAACTCGTTTCTATCGCATGGATTTATAGCTAACTCGTTTATTTCGCATGCTGTTGAAGCTAAATCTAGTATATCACAAGTATTTGAAGCTAAACCATTTGTTTCGCATGGATTCGAAAATCAGCCTTCTATTTCGCATTGATTTGAAGCTAAATCATGAGTTTCGCATGGATTTGAAGCTAACTCGTTTGTTTCGCATGGATTTGAAGCTAACTCGTTTGTTTCGCATGCAGTTGAAACAAAATCATGTACATCACAAGTATTAGAAGCTAAACCATTTGATTCGCATGGATTTGAAGCTAAGCGTTCTACTTCGCATTGATTTGAAGCTTAATCATGTATTTCGCTTGGATTTGAAGCTAAATCATGTTTCGCATGGACTTAAAGCTAACACGTTTGTTTCGCATGCAGTTGAACCTAAATCATGTATATCACAAGTATTTGAAGCTAAACCATTTGTTTTGCGTGGTTTCGAAAATCAGCCTTCTATTTCGCATTGGTTTGAAGCTAAATCACGTGTTTCTCATGGATTTGAAGCTAACTCGTTTCTATCGCATGGATTTGTAGCTAACTCGTTTGTTTCGCATGCTGTTGAATCTAAATCTAGTATATCACAAGCATTTGAAGCTAAACCATTTGTTTCGAATGGATTCGAAAATCAGCCTTCTATTTCGCATTGATTTGAAGCTAAATCATGAGTTTCGCATGAATTTGAAGCTAACTCGTTTGTTTCGCATGGATTTGAAGCTAACTCGTTTGTTTCGCATGCAGTTGAACCTAAATCATGTATATCACAAGTATTTGAAGCTAAACCATTTGTTTCGCATGGATTCGAAAGTCAGCCTTCTATTTCGCATTGATTTGAAGCTAAATCATGAGTTTCGCATGGACTTAAAGCTAACACGTTTGTTTCGCATGCAGTTCAACCTAAATCATGTATATCACAAGTATTTGAAGCTAAACCATTTGATTCCCATGGATTTGGAGCTAAACCTACTACTTCGCATTGATTTGGAGCTAAACCATGTGTTTTGCATGGATTTAAAGATAACACGATTGTTTCGCATGCAGTTGAAGCTAAATCATGTATATCACAAGTATTTGAAGCTAAACCATTTGTTTCGCATGGATTCGAAAATCAGCCTCCTATTTCGCATTGATTTGAAGCTAACTCGTTTGTTTCGCATGCAGTTGAAGCAAAATCATGTATATCACAAGTATTAGAAGCTAAACCATTTGATTCGCATGGATTTGAAGCTATGCGTTCTACTTCGCATTGATTTGAAGCTTGATCATGTATTTGCATGGATTTGAAGCTAAATCATGTGTTTCGCTTGGACTTAAAGCTAACACGTTTGTTTCGCATGCAGTTGAACCTAAATCATGTATATCACAAGTATTTGAAGCTAAACCATTTGATTCCCATGGATTTGGAGCTAAACCTACTACTTCGCATTGATTTGGAGCTAAACCATGTGTTTTGCATGGATTTAAAGATAACACGATTGTTTCGCATGCAGTTGAAGCTAAATCATGTATATCACAAGTATTTGAAGCTAAACCATTTGTTTCGCATGGATTCGAAAATCAGCCTTCTATTTCGCATTGATTTGAAGCTAACTCGTTTGTTTCGCATGGATTTGAAGCTAACTCGTTTGTTTCGCATGCAGTTGAAGCAAAATCATGTATATCACAAGTATTAGAAGCTAAACCATTTGATTCGCATGGATTTGAAGCTAAGCGTTCTACTTCGCATTGATTTGAAGCTTGATCATGTATTTGCTTGGATTTGTAGCTAAATCATGTGTTTCGCACGGACTTAAAGCTAACACGTTTGTTTCGCATGCAGTTGAACCTAAATCATGTATATCACAAGTATTTGAAGCTAAACCATTAGATTCCCATGGATTTGGAGCTAAACCTACTACTTCGCATTGATTTGGAGCTAAATCATGTGTTTCGCATGGATTTAAAGCTAACACGTTTGTTTCGCATGCAGTTGAACCTAAATCATGTATATCACAAGTATTTGACGATAATCCATTTGATTCGCATGGATTTGAAGCTAAGCCTTCTTCTTCGCATTGATTTGAAGCTTAATCATGTATTTCGCTTGGATTTGAAGCTAAATCATGTGTTTCGCATGGACTTAAAGCTAACACGTTTGTTTCGCATGCAGTTGAACCTAAATCATGTATATCACAAGTATTTGAAGCTAAACAATTTGATTCCCATGGATTTGGAGCTAAACCTACTACTTCGCATTGATTTGGAGCTAAATCATGTGTTTTGCATGGATTTAAAGATAACACGATTGTTTCGCATGCAGTTGAAGCTAAATCATGTATATCACAAGTATTTGAAGCTAAACCATTTATTTCGCATGGATTCGAAAATCAGTCTTCTATTTCGCAATGATTTGATGCTAAATCATGTGTTTCTCATGGATTTGAAGCTAACTCGTTTCTATCGCATGGATTTATAGCTAACTCGTTTATTTCGCATGCTGTTGAAGCTAAATCTAGTATATCACAAGTATTTGAAGCTAAACCATTTGTTTCGCATGGATTCGAAAATCAGCCTTCTATTTCGCATTGATTTGAAGTTAAATCATGAGTTTCGCATGGATTTGAAGCTAACTCGTTTGTTTCGCATGGATTTGAAGCTAACTCGTTTGTTTCGCATGCAGTTGAAACAAAATCATGTACATCACAAGTATTAGAAGCTAAACCATTTGATTCGCATGGATTTGAAGCTAAGCGTTCTACTTCGCATTGATTTGAAGCTTAATCATGTATTTGCTTGGATTTGAAGCTAAATCATGTGTTTCGCATGGACTTAAAGCTAACACGTTTGTTTCGCATGCAGTTGAACCTAAATCATGTATATCACAAGTATTTGAAGCTAAACCATTTTTTTCGCATGGATTCGAAAATCAGTCTTCTATTTCGCAATGATTTGTTGCTAAATCATGTGTTTCTCATGGATTTGAAGCTAACTCGTTTCTATCGCATGGATTTATAGCTAACTCGTTTGTTTCGCATGCTGTTGAATCTAAATCTAGTATATCACAAGTATTTGAAGCTAAACCATTTGTTTCGCATGGATTCGTAAATCAGCCTTCTATTTCGCATTGATTTGAATCTAAATCATGAGTTTCGCATGGATTTGAAGCTAACTCGTTTGTTTCGCATGGATTTGAAGCTAACTCGTTTGTTTCGCATGCAGTTGAAGAAAAATCATGTATATCACAAGTATTAGAAGCTGCACCATTTGATTCGCATGGATTTGAAGCTAAGCCTTCTACTTCGCATTGATTTGAAGCTTAATCATGCATTTCGCTTGGATTTGAAGCTAAATCATGTGTTTCGCATGGACTTAAAGCTACCACGTTTGTTTCGCATGCAGTTGAAGCATAATCATGTATATCACAAGTATTTGAAGCTAAACCATTTGTTTCGCATGGATTCGAAAATCAGCCTTCTATTTCGCATTGATTTGAAGCTAAATCACGAGTTTCGCATGGATTTGAAGCTAACTCGTTTGTTTCGCATGGAGTTGAAGCTAACTCATTTGTTTCTCATGCAGTTGAAGCAAAATCATGTATATCACAAGTAATTGAAGCTAAACCATTTGATTCGCTAGGATTTGGAGCTAAGCATTCTACTTCGCATTGATTTGGAACAAAATCATGTGTTTCGCATGGATTTATAGCTAACACGTTTGTATCGCATGCAGTTGAAGCTAAATCATGTATATCACAAGTATTTCAAGCTAAACCATTTGTTACGCATGGATTCGAAAATCAGAGTTGTATTTCGCAATGATTTGAAGGTAAATCATGTGTTTCTCATGGATTTGAAGCTAACTCGTTTCTATCGCATGGATTTAAAGCTAACTCGTTTGTTTCGCATGCAGTTGAAGCAAAATCATGTATATCACAAGTATTTGAAGCTAAACCATTTGATTCGCATGGATTTGAAGCTAAGCCTCCTACTTCGCATTGATTTGAAGCTAAATCAAGTGTTTCGTTTGGGTTTGAAGAAAACTCGTTTGTTTCGCATGCAGTTGAAGCTATATCACTTATGCTCGCAAGTATTTGAAGCTAAATCATTCGTTTTGCATGGAGTTGAAGCTAAGCCTTCCACTTCGCATTGATTTGAAGATAAATCATGTGTTTCGCTTGAATTTCAAGCAAACTCGTTTGTTTCGCATGCAGTTGAAGCTAAATCATGTATATCACAAGTATTTGAAGATAATCCATTTGTTTTGCATGGATTCGAAAATCAGCCTTCTATTTCGCATTGATTTGAAGCTAAATCATGTGTTTCTCATGGATTTAAAGTAACACGTTTGTTTCGCATGCAGTTGAGAGCAATCATGTATTTCACAAGTATTTGAAGCTAAACCATTTGTTTCGCATGGATTTGAAAGTGAGCCTTCTATTTCGTATTGATTTGAAGATAAATCACGAGTTTCGTCTGGATTTGAAGCTAACTCGTTTGTTTCGCATGCAGTTGTAGCTAAATCATGTACATCACAAGTATTTGCAGCTAAACCATTTGTTTCGAATGGATTCGAATATCAGCCTTCTATTTCGCAATGAATTGAAGCTAAATCATCTGTTTCTCATGGATTTGAAGCTAACTCGATTCTATCGCATAGATTTAAAGCTAACTCGTTTGTTTCGCATGCTGTTGAAGCTAAATCTAGTATATCACAAGTGTTTGAAGCTAAACCATTTGTTTCGCATGGATCTGAAAATCAACCTTCTATTTCGCATTGATTTGAAGCTAAATCATGAGTTTCGCATGGATTTGAAGCTAACTCGTTTGTTTAGCATGGATTTGAAGCTGACTCGTTTGTTTCGCATGCAGTTGAATCAAAATCATGTAAATCACAGGTATTTGAAGCTAAACCATTTGATTCCCATGGATTTGGAGCTAAGCCTTCTACTTCGCATTGATTTGGAGCTAAATCATGTTTTTCGCATGGATTTAAAGCTAACACTTTTGTTTCGCATGCTGTTGAAGCTAAATCATATATATCACAAGTATTTGAAGCTAATCCATTTGATTCGCATGGATTTGAAGATAAGCCATCTACTTCGCATTGATTTGCAGCAAAATCAAGTGTTTCGCTTGGATTTGAAGCTAAGCCTTCTACTTCGCTTTGATTTGAAGCTAAATCACGTGATTCGCATGGACTTGAAGTTAACTCGATTGTATCGCGTGCATTTGAAGCTAAATCATGTATATCACAAGTATTTGAATCTAAAC
Source organism: Megalopta genalis (assembly GCF_051020955.1). Classification (NCBI taxonomy): domain Eukaryota; kingdom Metazoa; phylum Arthropoda; class Insecta; order Hymenoptera; family Halictidae; genus Megalopta; species Megalopta genalis. The sequence continues at coordinate 19,106 of NW_027476432.1, read as the reverse complement.
CATTTGCTTCGCATGGATTTGAAGATAAGCCCTCTACTTCGCATTGATTTGAAGCTAACTCGATTGTTTCGCCTGCATTTGCATCTATATCACATTTATCGCAATTATCTGATGATAAATCATATGTTTCTCATGTATTTGAACATAAGCCTTGTACTTCGCATTGATTTGAAGCTAAATCATGTGTTTCGCATGGATTTGAAGCTAACTCTTTTGTTTCGCCTGCATTTGAAGATAAATCATGTATTTCGCATGGATTTGAATCTAACTCGATTGTTTCGCGTGCATTTGAAGCTATATCACATATATCGCAATTATCTGAAGAAAAATCATTTTTTTCTCATGTATTTGAAGCTAAGCCTGCTACTTCGCATTGATTTGATGCTGAATCATGTGTTTCGTATGGATTTGAAACTAACTCGTTTTTTTGGCATCCAGTTGAAGCTAAATCATGTATATCAAAAGTATTTGAAGCTAAACCATTCGCTTCGCATGGATTTGAAGATAAGCCTCCTACTTCGCATTAATTTGAAGATAAATCATGTGTTTCGCTTGGATTTGAAGCTAACTCGTTTGTTTCGCATGCAGTTGAAGCTAAATCATTGTTTATCACAAGTATTTGAAGCTAAACCATTTGTTTCTCATGTATTTGAAGTTAAGCGTTCCACTTCGCATTGTTTTGAAGCTAAATCTTGTGTTTTGCTTGGTTTTGAAGCTAAGTCGTTTGTTACGCATGCAGTTGAAGCTAAATCATGTATATCACAAGTATTTTAAGCTAAACCATTTGATTCGCATGGATTTGAAGATAATCCTCCTACTTCACATTAATTTGAAGCTAACTCGATTGATTCGACTGCATTTGAATCTATATCACTTATATCGCAATTATCTGAAGATAAATCATTTGTTTCTCATGTATTTGATGCTAAGCCGTCTATTTCGCATTGATTTGAACCTAAATAATGTGTTTCGCTTCGATTTGAAGGTAAAGCGTTTGTTTCGCACGAATTTGAATCTATATCACTTATATCGCAATTATCTGAAGATAAATCATTTGCTTCTCATGTATTTGAAGATAAGCCTTGTACTTCGCATTGATTTGAAGCTAAATCATGTTTTTCGCATGGATTTGAAGCTAACTCGATTGTTTGGCCTGCATTTGAATCTATATCTCTTATATCGCAAATTATCTGAAGATAAATCATTTGCTTCTCATGTATTTGAAGCTAAGCCGTCTATATCGCATTTATTTGAAGCTAAATCATATGTTTCGCATGGATTTGAAGCTAACTCGTTTGTTTCGCATGCAGTTGAAGCTAAATCATGTTTATCAAAAGTATTTGAAGCTAAAGCATTTGTTTCGCATGGATTTGAAGCTAACTCTTTTGTTTCGCCTGCATTTGAAGATAAATCATGTATATCACGAGTATTTGTAGCTAAACCGTTTGATTCACATGGATTTGAAGCTAAGCTTTCTACTTCGCATTGATTTGCAGCTAAATCATTTCTTTCGTTTGGTTTTGAAGCTAACTCGTTTGTTACGCATGCAGTTGAAGCTAAATCATGTATATCACAAGTATTTGAAGCTAAACCATTTATTTCGCATTGATTTGATGATAAGCCTTCTACGTCGCATTGATTTGAAGATAAGCCCTCTACTTCGCATTGATTTGAAGCTAACTCGATTGTTTCGCCTGCATTTGCATCTATATCACATTTATCGCAATTATCTGATGATAAATCATTTGTTTCTCATGTGTTTGAACATAAGCCTTGTACTTCGCATTGATTTGAAGTGTGGCGGCGACAAGCCGGCGCCACGTCTCCGCCATGTGTTTAGTTTTAAGGCGTAAGAATGTTTGGACGAATGGGCCGGGCTGCATGCTGTGCGTTAGCGTCGAGCGAATGTCTAGACGATTGGTTTGAGTGTCGCGTAGAATGAATGCGTCTAGCCAGGACAGAGTGAAAGCGAACCGTGAGAATGAGAGAGAATGATCTGGATGGGATGCATCGGTGAGCGAATGGTTAGTTCAGTAAGAACCCTCATCGGGAACGGTACGCGAGCGTCGCGAGTTTAGTTCCGATTGTAAATAAAGATAGTCTAATTGTAACCGGGTTCAATTCTCTCTTCCCGTCGCCGATCCCACCTCCTCATTGGTGACCCCGACGTGATCTAAAGGAAGCGAACGACACGAATTTTGCAGTCGCATTTCGTTCGTGGTTTCGTGGCAGTGGATCGGGAGTTTTCGGAAGAGAACACGGACATTCGCACGTTTATTCGGTACGATGGCATCCCCGCCCGCATCGACAGTCAGCCGCGTCGCGGTGAAAATACCGGAATTTTCGCCGACCGACTCCGAGCTGTGGTTCGCGATGGTCGAGGCGAGTTTCGAGACGAGCGGCGTTACGACCGAAAAGACGAAGTTCGGGTACGTCCTGGGCGCGCTCAAACCAGAATACGCGGCCGAGGTCCGCGAAATCATCTTGAATCCCCCGGCTGAGCCGTTCACTAGGCTCAAGACAGAGCTGATAAGGCGGATCGGGGCGTCGCAGGAGCAGAAGACTCGGCGTCTCCTCGAGCACGAGGAGATGGGCGACCGCAAACCGTCGCAGTTCTTACGCCACCTGCGGACCTTGGGAGGAACAGCCGTGTCGAAGGAGATACTGCGTACCTTGTGGTTGGGCCGGCTCCCCGCGAGCATGCAGGTCATCCTGGCGACGCAGCGAGACGTCGAGCTCGACCGAGTGGCCGACTTGGCCGACACCATCGCTGACACGATGGGCCCACGCACGCGGGTAGCCGAGGCCTCTGCGGGTGCCGTCGCACGGCCGTCGAGGGATATGTGCGAAGTCGAGGAACAACTGTGCTCGAAGATGGCACAGCTCACGGCGACGTTTCGGCAGGAGCTCGCAGCAATTCGTCGCGAGATAAACCCCGGTCCGCGTTTTTCCCAACGGCGACCATCCACCCCGGGCCGAGCGCGATCGCTATCCCGAGAACGACGAACCGCGCTACGAGGCGGGAAGTGTTTTTACCACTACAAGTTCGGCGCGAACGCGTTCCGTTGCGAACACCCATGCAATTGGTCCGCGTCGGGAAACGAGATGGGCAGTCGTTAATGACGGCCAGCGACCACTGCCCACCATCGCGCCGTTTGTTCGTCACCGATCGAGTAACGAGAACGCAGTTTTTAATCGACACCGGTGCCGATCTCTGCGTTTTTCCTCGATCGAAAACTCGCGGGTTCCGCGAACGCGCATCTTACGTTTTATATGCGGCGAACGGGTCGGAAATTGCCACGTACGGGACGGTTACGCTGAGCCTCGACTTCGGGCTCCGTCGCGCTTTCGTATGGCGTTTCGTGGTGGCCGACGTGTCAAAGCCGATTATAGGCGTAGATTTCCTCGCGCATTACGAACTATTGGTGGACGTCGGAAAGTGCAAACTTTTAGACCAGGTGACGTCGATGACGGTGCCGGGACGCTCAGTGCGCGAGTGCGGGCCATCGGCGCCCTCGGTGAAGACAATTTTCGGTGATTCGAAATTCCACGAATTGCTGCAACGTTTCCCGAACATTACGCGACCAGTGGGGACACCCGTGCAAGTGCAACATGAAACGGTGCACTACATCCGCACAACGCCGGGTCCGCCTGTGGCTTGTAGGCCCCGGCGTCTCGCGCCGGATCGTTTGAGGCACGCGCGACAAGAATTCGAGACGATGATGCGTCTCGGCATCGCGCGACCGTCGGAAAGTGCGTGGTCATCGCCTCTCCATATGGTGCCCAAAAAAGAACAGGACGCTTGGCGACCGTGCGGGGATTACCGAGCTTTAAATGCGCGCACGGTGCCGGATAGGTACCCCGTGAAGCACATCGAGGACTTTTCTCACGCGCTTCACGGGAAGACGGTGTTCTCCACAATAGATCTGGCGCGCGCGTATAACCAGATTCCAGTGGCCACAGAGGACATCGCCAAAACCGCGATAACCACCCCTTTCGGACTATTCGAGTTCCCCTGTATGTCGTTCGGATTGCGAAACGCGGCACAAACGTTTCAACGTTTCATCGACGAGGTGCTGCGCGGCTTGGATTTTGTGTACGCGTACATCGACGACATACTGGTGGCATCGTCGACAGAAGAGGAGCACTTGCGCCACTTGGAGGAAGTTTTTTCACGCCTCGACAAGTACGGCGTGACCGTCAACGGGGCGAAATGCATTTTCGGCCAGGCGCAGGTTAAATTCCTGGGGTTCACCGTATCGTCCAAAGGCACCAGCCCGTTGGAATCAAAGGTGGAGGCGATCACCAACTACCCCCAACCGACCACCGCAAAACGGCTGAGGCAGTTCCTGGGTATGCTAAATTTCTATAGGCGTTTCATGCCCAGGGCTGCGCAGGTACAAGCGCCCCTCAATAACCTACTGCACGACGGCATCAAGGGTAACGCCAAGTTGGCGTGGACCGAGGAAGCTACCGCGGCTTTCGCCGAGGCGAAGGACAGTTTGAGGCAGGCGGCGTTATTGTCGCATCCGAGGGACGACGCGCCACTCGCCTTGTTCTGCGACGCGTCCGATTTTGCTGCAGGTGCGGCACTGCAGTAGCGGGTCGGAAAGGATTGGCAGCCGGTGGCTTTCTTCTCCAGGAAGCTCAGCGCCGCCGAGCGGAATTACGGCGCGTACGACCGGGAAATGTTGGCCATTTACTCGGCAATCAAGCATTTCCGACACATGGTGGAGGGGCGAACATTCACCATCTACACGGACCACAAACCGTTGACATTCGCCTTCCAACAAAAGCCCGAGAAATGTTCTCCCAGGCAATTTAGATACCTGGATTTCATCGGGCAGTTCACCACCGACATCCGCCACATCGCCGGGAAGGACAACGTCGTCGCCGACGCGCTATCCAGGTTGGAAGAAGTGGTAGAGTCTTTCAGCTACACCGATTTGGCGGAGTCTCAGCAGCGCGACGCGGAACTTCAGGCGTACATGAGCGGGAGAATAAAAAACAATTTACGTCTAAAACGGATACGCCCGCCCGATTCGAACACTGAAGTGATCTGTGACGTGTCTACCGGGATTGCGCGACCTTTCGTCACGGGACAATTCAGGCGAGCCGCATTCGACTCGATGCACCGCTTGGCGCATCCAGGCGTTAAAGCAACGGTGAGACTCGTGACGGAACGATATGTGTGGCCGTCCGTCAAAGCCGATTGCCGGAGTTGGGCTCGCGGTTGCGTTCCGTGCCAGCGCGCCAAAATAAACAAGCACGTTTTCGCGCCGCCGGGAAGTTTCGACGCGCCGACCGGAAGATTCGAGCACGTGCACATAGACATTGTAGTTCTTCCGGTCTCAGAGGGGTTCAGGTACTGTTTAACCTGCGTCGACCGTTTTACGCGCTGGCCCGAGGCTTTCCCAATTCGGGATCAAGAAGCTTCGACCGTGGCACGCGCCTTTTACGAGGGTTGGATTTCACGGTTCGGAACCCCGTTGCGCGTGACGACCGACCAGGGTCGACAATTCGAGTCGCGCTTGTTTCAGGCATTGTCACAGTTAACAGGTGCAGCCCACTGGCGGACAACGGCCTATCACCCGGCGGCAAACGGAATGGTGGAGAGATTCCACCGCCAATTTAAGGCAGCAATCCGTTGCCAGCAAAACGTCAGCTGGACAAAGGTTCTTCCCACCATCTTGCTGGGCATCCGCGCAGCCTGGAGGGAGGACTTACAATCCACCGCAGCTGAGCTGGTCTACGGCGAGACACTGCGCCTACCAGGGGAATTCCTGGTCCCACAGAGAGCGGAGTCGCTGCCGCTGCCAGGGGATTTTGTCGCGGGATTACGAAAGCATTTCGCGACCCTCGCCCCAACGCCTGGCAGCAATCACTCGACGAAACGAGTTTTCGTTTTCAAGGACCTCGCCACGGCAGAGCATGTGTTCGTGCGGAACGACGCCGTGCGAGGAATCCTCCAGCCGCCATACGACGGCCCATACAGGGTCCTCGAGCGAGGGGACCGGACTTACTCCCTCAGTATCCGGGACAAGGCGGTCACAGTGACCATAGATCGCCTAAAGCCGGCGTACTTGCTGGCTACAGATCCAGCACCGCCGACGATACCAGGGGCAACACAGCCAGCGTTACCTGGAGAGTCCGAGGGGCCACCAACACCATCATCACCACCCACTCCGAGCGAGTTTACGGGGCAGCCGCCCCAACCATCGCCACCATCTCGGGGTCCGGCGGTGCCGCCCCCCATAGTAGTACCACCAGGTGCGGGTTTACGCACCACACGGTCCGGAAGAAGAGTGCGTTTCCCGGACCGATTGCAAGTTTCGTGATCGAGTCAATCACTGGCGGGGGGGTGATGTGGCGGCGACAAGCCGGCGCCACGTCTCCGCCATGTGTTTAGTTTTAAGGCGTAAGAATGTTTGGACGAATGGGCCGGGCTGCATGCTGTGCGTTAGCGTCGAGCGAATGTCTAGACGATTGGTTTGAGTGTCGCGTAGAATGAATGCGTCTAGCCAGGACAGAGTGAAAGCGAACCGTGAGAATGAGAGAGAATGATCTGGATGGGATGCATCGGTGAGCGAATGGTTAGTTCAGTAAGAACCCTCATCGGGAACGGTACGCGAGCGTCGCGAGTTTAGTTCCGATTGTAAATAAAGATAGTCTAATTGTAACCGGGTTCAATTCTCTCTTCCCGTCGCCGATCCCACCTCCTCAGAAGCTAACTCTTTTGTCTCGCCTGCATTTGGACATAAATCATGTAAATCACAAGTATTTGAAGCTAAACCATTTGTTTCGCATGAATTTGAAGCTAAATGATGTGTTTCGCATGGATATGAAGCTAACTCTTTTGTTTCGCCTGCATTTGAAGATAAATCATGTATATCACAAGTATTTGAAGCTCAACATTTTGATTCGCATGGATTTGAAGCTAACCCTTCTACTTCGCATTGATTTGCAGCTAAATCATGTGTTTCGCTGGGATTTGAAGATAACTCGTTTGTTTCGCATGCAGTTGAAGCTAAATCATGTTTATCAGAATTATTTCAAGCTAAAGCATTTGTTTCGCATGGATATGAAGCTAACTCTTTTGTTTCGCCTGCAATTGAAGATAAATCATGTATATCACAAGTATTTGAAGCTCAACCGTTTGATTCGCATGGATTTGAAGCTAAGCCTCCTACTTCGCATTGATTTGAAGCTAAATCATGTGTTTCTCATGGATTTAAAGTAACACGTTTGTTTCGCATGGAGTTGAGAGCAATCATGTATTTCACAAGTATTTGAAGCTAAATCATTTGTTTCGCATGGATTTGAAAATGAGCCTTCTATTTCGTATTGATTTGAAGATAAATCACGAGTTTCGTCTGGATTTGAAGCTAACTCGTTTGTTTCGCATGCAGTTGAAGCTAAATCATGTATATCACAAGTATTTGAAGCTATACCATTCGTTTCGCATGGATTTGAAGCTAAGCCTTCTACGTCGCATGAATTTGAATCTAAATCATGTGTTTCGCATGGTTTTGAAGCTAACTCGTTTGTTTCGCATGCAGTTGAAGCTAAATCATGTATATCACAAGTATTTGAAGCTAAACCATTCGCCTCTCATGTATTTGAAGCTAAGCCTTCTACTTCGCTTTGATTTGAAGCTAAATCACGTGATTCGCATGGACTTGAAGCTAACTCGATTGATTCGACTGCATTTGAATCTATATCACTTATATCGCAATTATCTGAAGGTAAATCATTTGTTTCTCATGTATTTGAAGCTAAGCCGTCTCCTTCGCATTGATTTGAACCCAAATAATGTGTTTCGCTAGGATTTGAAGCTAACTCGTTTTTTTCGCCTGTATCTGGAGATAAATCATGTATATAACAAGTATTTGAGGCTAAACCATTTGTTTCGCATGAATTTGAAGCTAAGCCTACTACTTCGCATTGATTTGAATCTAAATCATGTGTTTCGCTTGGTTTTGGAGCTAACTCGTTTTTTCGCCTGTATTTGGAGATAAATCATGTATATCACAAGTATTTGAAGCTAAACCATTCGCTTCGCATGGATTTGAAGCAAAGCCTTCAACTTCGCATTGATTTGACGATAAATCATTTGTTTCGCTTGGATTTGAAGCTAACTCGTTTGTTTCGCATGCAGTTGAAGCTAAATCATTGTATATCACAAGTATTTGAAGCTAAATCAGTTGTTTCATATTGATTTGATGATAAGCCTTCTACGTCGCATTGATTTGAAGCTAAGCCTTATATTTCGCATTGATTTGAAGGTAAATCATGTGTTTCGCTTGGATTTGAAGCTAACTCGTTTGTTTCGCATGCAGTTGATGCTAAATCGTGTATATCACAAGTATTTGAAGCTAAACTATTTGTTTCGCATGGATTTGAAGATAATCCTCCTACTTCGCATGGATTTGAAGCTAACTCGATTGATTCGACTGCATTTGAATCTATATCACTTATATCGCAATTATCTGAAGATAAATCATTTGTTTCTCATGTATTTGAAGCTAAGCCGAGTATTTCGCATTGATTTGAACGCAAATAATGTGTTTCGCGTGGATTTGAAGCTAACTAGTTTTTTTCGTCTGTATTTGGAGATAAATCATGTATATCACAAGTATTTGACGCTAAACCATTTGTTTCGCATGGCTTTGAAGATAAGCCTCCTACTTCGCATTAATTTGAAGCTAACTCGATTGATTCGAATGCATTTGAATCTATATCACTTATATCGCAATTATCTGAAGATAAATCATTTGCTTCTCATGTATTTGAATCTAAGCCGTCTATTTCGCACTGATTTGCAGCTAAATCATATGTTCCGCATGGAATTGAAGCTAACTCGTTTTCTTCGCCTGTATTTGAAGCTAAATCATGTATATCACAAGTATTTGAAGCTAAATCATTTATTTCGCAAGGATTTGAAACTAAGCCTTCTACTTCGCTTTGATTTGAAGCTAAATCACGTGATTCGCATGGACTTGAAGTTAACTCGATTGTATCGCGTGCATTTGAAGCTATATCACTTATATCGCAATTATCTGATGATAAATCATGTGTTTTTCATGTATTTGAACATAAGCCTTGTACTTCGCATTGATTTGAAGCTAAATCACGTGTTTCGCATGGATTTGAAGCTAACTCTTTTGTTTCGCCTGCATTTGGACATAAATCATGTATATCACAAGTATTTGAAGCTAACTCGTTTGTTTTGCATGCAGTTGAAGCTAAATTATGTATATCAGAAGTATTTGAAGCTAAACTATTTTGTTTCGCATGAATTTGAAGCTGAGCCTTCAACTTCGCTTTGATTTGAAGCTAACTCTATTGTTTCGCCTGCATTTGAAGCCATATCACTTACATCGCAATTATCTGAAGATATATCATTTGTTTCTCATGTACTTGAAGCTAAGCCGTCTATTTCGCATTTATTTGAAGCTAAATCATATGTTTCGCATGGATTTGAAGCTAACTCGTTTTTTTCGCATGCAGTTGAATCTAAATCATGTATATCACAACTATTTGAACTAAACCTTTTGATTCGCACGGATTTGAAGCTAAGCCTTCTACTTCGCAATGATGTGAGGCTAAATCATGTGTTTCGCTTGTATTTGAAGCTGACTCGTTTTTTTCGCATGCAGTTGGAGCTAAATCATGTATATCACAAGTATTTAAAGCTAAACCATTTGTTTCGCATTGATTTGAAGCTAAGTCTTCTACTTCGAATTGATTTGATATTAAATGATGTGCTCCCTTTGGATTTGAAGCTAACTCGTTCGTTCCGCATGCAGTTGAAGCTAAGCCATCTACTTCGCATGATTTGAATCTAAATCATGTGTTTCGCTTGGATTCGAAACAACCTCGTATGTTTCGCATGCAGTTGAAGCTAAATCATGTATATCACAAGTATTTGAAGCTAAACCATTTGTTTCGCATAGATTTGAAGCTATGCCTTCTACTTCGCATTGATTTGATGCTAAATCATGTGTTTCCCATGGATTTGAAGCTAACTCGTTTGTTTCGCCAGCATTTGAAGCTATATCATTTATATTCGCAAGTATTTGAAGCTAAATCATTCGTATCGCATGGATTTGAAGTTAGGCCTTCTACTTCGCATTGATTTGAAGCTAAAGCAAGTGTTTCGCATTGATTTCAAGCTAACTCGTTTGTTTCGCTTGGATTTTAAGCTAACTCGTTTGTTTCAATTGGATTTGAAGCTAACTCGTTTTTTTCGCATGCAGTTGAATCTAAATCATGTATATCACAACTATTTGAACTAAACCTTTTGATTCGCACGGATTTGAAGCTAAGCCTTCTACTTCGCAATGATGTGAGGCTAAATCATGTGTTTCGCTTGTATTTGAAGCTGACTCGTTTTTTTCGCATGCAGTTGGAGCTAAATCATGTATATCACAAGTATTTAAAGCTAAACCATTTGTTTCGCATTGATTTGAAGCTAAGTCTTCTACTTCGAATTGATTTGATATTAAATGATGTGCTCCCTTTGGATTTGAAGCTAACTCGTTCGTTCCGCATGCAGTTGAAGCTAAGCCATCTACTTCGCATGATTTGAATCTAAATCATGTGTTTCGCTTGGATTCGAAACAACCTCGTATGTTTCGCATGCAGTTGAAGCTAAATCATGTATATCACAAGTATTTGAAGCTAAACCATTTGTTTCGCATAGATTTGAAGCTATGCCTTCTACTTCGCATTGATTTGATGCTAAATCATGTGTTTCCCATGGATTTGAAGCTAACTCGTTTGTTTCGCCAGCATTTGAAGCTATATCATTTATATTCGCAAGTATTTGAAGCTAAATCATTCGTATCGCATGGATTTGAAGTTAGGCCTTCTACTTCGCATTGATTTGAAGCTAAAGCAAGTGTTTCGCATTGATTTCAAGCTAACTCGTTTGTTTCGCTTGGATTTTAAGCTAACTCGTTTGTTTCAATTGGATTTGAAGCTAACTCGTTTCTTTCGCATGCAGTTGAATCTAAATCATGTATATCACAAGTATTTGAACTAAACCTTTTGATTCGCACGGATTTGAAGCTAAGCCTTCTACTTCGCAATGATGTGAGGCTAAATCATGTGTTTCGCTTGTATTTGAAGCTGACTCGTTTTTTTCGCATGCAGTTGGAGCTAAATCATGTATATCAAAAGTATTTAAAGCTAAACCATTTGTTTCGCATTGATTTGAAGCTAAGTCTTCTACTTCGAATTGATTTGATATTAAATGATGTGCTCCCTTTGGATTTGAAGCTAACTCGTTCGTTCCGCATGCAGTTGAAGCTAAGCCATCTACTTCGCATGATTTGAATCTAAATCATGTGTTTCGCTTGGATTCGAAACAACCTCGTATGTTTCGCATGCAGTTGAAGCTAAATCATGTATATCACAAGTATTTGAAGCTAAACCATTTGTTTCGCATAGATTTGAAGCTATGCCTTCTACTTCGCATTGATTTGATGCTAAATCATGTGTTTCCCATGGATTTGAAGCTAACTCGTTTGTTTCGCCAGCATTTGAAGCTATATCATTTATATTCGCAAGTATTTGAAGCTAAATCATTCGTATCGCATGGATTTGAAGTTAGGCCTTCTACTTCGCATTGATTTGAAGCTAAAGCAAGTGTTTCGCATTGATTTCAAGCTAACTCGTTTGTTTCGCTTGGATTTTAAGCTAACTCGTTTGTTTCAATTGGATTTGAAGCTAACTCGTTTCTTTCGCATGCAGTTGGATCTAAATCATGTTTATCCCAAGTATTTGAAGCTAAACCATTTGTATCGCATGGATTTGAATCTATGCCTTCTACTTCGCATTGATTTGAAGTTAAATCATGTGTTACCCTTTGATTTGTATATCACTCGATTGTTTCTCCTGCATTTGAAGCTAACTCGTTTGTAACGCCTGCATTTGAAGCTGCATCACTTAAATCGCAAGTATTTAAAGCTAAATGATTAGTGTCGCTTGGATTTGAAGCTAAGCCTTCTAGATCGCATTGATTTGAAGCAAAATCATGTGTTTCGCTTGGATTTGATGCTAAATCATGTGTTTCGCACTGATTTGGAAGCTAAACCTTCTACATCGCATTGATTTGAAGCTAAATCATGTGTTTGCTTGCATATGAAGATAACTCTTTTGTTTCGCCTGCGTATGAAGCTATATCAATTATATCGCAAGTATCTGAAGCTAAATCATTTGTTTCTCATGGATTCGAAGCTAAGCCTTCTACTTCGCATTGATTTGAAGCTAAATCATGTGTTTCGCTTGGATTGGAAGCAAAGCCTTCTACTTCGCATTGATTTGAAGGTAAATCATGTGTTTCGCTTGGATTTGAAGCTAACTCGTTTGTTTCGCATGCAGTTGATGCTAAATCATGTATATCACAAGTATTTGAAGCTAAGCCATTTGTTTCGCATGGATTTGAAGATAATCCTCCTACTTCGCATGGATCTATATCACTTATATCGCAATTATCTGAAGATAAATCATTTGTTTCTCATGTATTTGTAGCTAAGCCGTCTATTTCGCATTGATTTGAACCCAAATAATGTGTTTCGCTTGGATTTGAAGCTAACTCGTTTTTTTCGCCTGTATTTGGAGATAAATCATGTATATCACAAGTATTTGAAGCTAAACCATTTGTTTCGCATGGCTTTGAAGATAAGCCTCCTACTTCGCATTAATTTGAAGCTAACTCGATTGATTCGACTGCATTCGAATCTATATCACTTATATCGCAATTATCTGAAGATAAATCATTTGGTTCTCATGTATTTGAATCTAAGCCGTCTATTTCGCACTGAATGAAGCTAAATCATATGTTTCGCATGGAATTGAAGCTAACTCGTTTTCTTCGCATGTATTTGAAGCTAAATCATGTATATCACAAGTATTTGAAGCTAAATCATTTATTTCGCAAGGATTTGAAACTAAGCCTTCTACTTCGCTTTGATTTGAAGCTAAATCACGTGATTCGCATGGACTTGAAGTATCTCGATTGTATCGCGTGCATTTGAAGCTATATCACTTATATCGCAATTATCTGATGATAAATCATATGTTTTTCATGTATTTGAACATAAGCCTTGTACTTCGCATTGATTTGAAGCTAAATCATGTGTTTCGCATGGATTTGAAGCTAACTCTTTTGTTTCGCCTGCATTTGGACATAAATCATGTATATCACAAGTATTTGAAGCTAAACCATTTGTTTCGCATTGATTTGATGATAAGTCTTCTACGTCGCATTGATTTGAAGCTAAGCCTCCTATTTCGCATTGATTTGAATCTAAATCATATGTTTCGCATGGAATTGAAGCTAACTCGTTTTCTTCGCCTGTATTTGATGCTAAATCATTTATATCACAAGTATTTGAAGCTATACCATTTATTTCGCAAGGATTTGAAACTAAGCCTTCTACTTCGCTTTGATTTGTAGCTAAATCACGTGATTCGCATGGACTTGAAGTTAACTCGATTGTATCGCGTGCATTTGAAGCTATATCACTTATATCGCAATTATCTGATGATAAATCATATGTTTTTCATGTATTTGAACATAAGCCTTGTACTTCGCATTGATTTGAAGCTAAATCATGTGTTTCGCATTGATTTGAAGCTAAATCATGTGTTTCGGCTGGATTTCAAGCTAACTCGTTTGTTTCGCATGCAGTTGAAGCTAAATCATGCATATCACCAGTATTTGAAGCTACACCAATTGTTTCGCGTGGATTCGAAGATAATCCTTCTACTTCGCATTGATTTGAAGCTAAATCATGTATATCACAAGTATTTGAAGCTAACTCGTATGTTTTGCATGCAGTTGAAGATAAATCATGTATATCACAAATATTTGAAGCTAAACCGTTTGATTCGCATGGATTTGAAGCTAAGCCTCCTACTTCGCATTGATTTGCAGCTAAATCATGTGTTTTGCTTGGTTTTGAAGCTAACTCGTTTGTTACGCATGCAGTTGAAGCTAAATCATGTATATCACAAGTATTTGAAGCTAAACCAATTGTTGCTCATGTATTTGAAGCTAAGCGTTCCACTTCGCATTGATTTGAAGCTAACTCGATTGTTTCGCCTGCATTTGAAGCCATATCACTTACATCGCAATTTATGAAGATATATCATTTGTTTCTCATGTACTTGAAGCTAACTCGTTTTTTTCGCCTGTATTTGAAGATAAATCATGTATATCACAAGTATTTGAAGCTAAATCAGTTGTTTCATATTGATTTGATGATAAGCCTTCTACGTCGCATTGATTTGAAGCTAAGCCTTATATTTCGCATTGATTTGAAGGTAAATCATGTGTTTCGCTTGGATTTGAAGCTAACTCGTTTGTTTCGCATGCAGTTGATGCTAAATCGTGTATATCACAAGTATTTGAAGCTAAACTATTTGTTTCGCATGGATTTGAAGATAATCCTCCTACTTCGCATGGATTTGAAGCTAACTCGATTGATTCGACTGCATTTGAATCTATATCACTTATATCGCAATTATCTGAAGATAAATCATTTGTTTCTCATGTATTTGAAGCTAAGCCGAGTATTTCGCATTGATTTGAACGCAAATAATGTGTTTCGCGTGGATTTGAAGCTAACTAGTTTTTTTCGTCTGTATTTGGAGATAAATCATGTATATCACAAGTATTTGACGCTAAACCATTTGTTTCGCATGGCTTTGAAGATAAGCCTCCTACTTCGCATTAATTTGAAGCTAACTCGATTGATTCGAATGCATTTGAATCCATATCACTTATATCGCAATTATCTGAAGATAAATCATTTGCTTCTCATGTATTTGAATCTAAGCCGTCTATTTCGCACTGATTTGCAGCTAAATCATATGTTCCGCATGGAATTGAAGCTAACTCGTTTTCTTCGCCTGTATTTGAAGCTAAATCATGTATATCACAAGTATTTGAAGCTAAATCATTTATTTCGCAAGGATTTGAAACTAAGCCTTCTACTTCGCTTTGATTTGAAGCTAAATCACGTGATTCGCATGGACTTGAAGTTAACTCGATTGTATCGCGTGCATTTGAAGCTATATCACTTATATCGCAATTATCTGATGATAATCATGTGTTTTTCATGTATTTGAACATAAGCCTTGTACTTCGCATTGATTTGAAGCTAAATCACGTGTTTCGCATGGATTTGAAGCTAACTCTTTTGTTTCGCCTGCATTTGGACATAAATCATGTATATCACAAGTATTTGAAGCTAAACCATTTGTTTCGCATTGATTTGATGATAAGCCTTCTACGTCGCATTGATTTGAAGCTAAGCCTCCTATTTCGCATTGATTTGAATCTAAATCATGTGATTCGCTTGGATTTGAAGCTAACTCTTTTGTTTCGCCTGCATTTGAAGATAAATCATGTATAGCACAAGTATTTGAAGCTAAACCATTTGTATCGCGTGGATTTGAAGATATGACTTCTACTTCGCATTGATTTGAAGCTAACTCGATTGTTTCGTCTGCATATGAAGCTATATCACTTATAACGCAATTATCTGCAGCTAAGCCATTTGTTTCTCATGTATTTGAAGCTAAGCCTTCCACTTCGCATTGATTTGAACCTAAATAATGTGTTTCGCTTGGATTTGAAGGTAAAGCGTTTGTTTCGCATGCAGTTGAAGCTAAATCATGTATATCACAAGTATTTGAAGCTAAACCACTTGTTTCATATTGATTTGATGATAAGCCTTCTACGTCGCATTGATTTGAAGCTAAGCCTTATATTTCGCATTGATTTGAAGGTAAATCATGTGTTTCGCTTGGATTTGAAGCTAACTCGTTTGTTTCGCATGCAGTTGATGCTAAATCATGTATATCACAAGTATTTGAAGCTAAGCCATTTGTTTCGCATGGATTGAAGATAATCCTCCTACTTCGCATGGATTTGAAGCTAACTCGATTGATTCGACTGCATTTGAATCTATATCACTTATATCGCAATTATCTGAAGATAAATCATTTGCTTCTCATGTATTTGAATCTAAGCCGTCTATTTCGCACTGAATGAAGCTAAATCATATGTTTCGCATGGAATTGAAGCTAACTCGTTTTCTTCGCCTGTATTTGAAGCAAAATCATGTATATCACAAGTATTTGAAGCTAAATCATTTATTTCGCAAGGATTTGAAACTAAGCCTTCTACTTCGCTTTGATTTGAAGCTAAATCACGTGATTCGCATGGACTTGAAGTTATCTCGATTGTATCGCGTGCATTTGAAGCTATATCACTTATATCGCAATTATCTGATGATAAATCATATGTTTTTCATGTATTTGAACATAAGCCTTGTACTTCGCATTGATTTGAAGCTAAATCATGTGTTTCGCATGGATTTGAAGCTAACTCTTTTGTTTCGCCTGCATTTGGACATAAATCATGTATATCACAAGTATTTGAAGCTAAACAATTTGATTCGCATGGATTTGGAGCTAAGCCTTTTACTTCGCATTGATTTGAAGCTAAATCATGTGTTTCGGCTGGATTTGAAGCTAACTCGTTTGTTTCGCATGCAGTTGAAGCTAAATCATGCATATCACCAGTATTTGAAGCTACACCAATTGTTTCGCGTGGATTCGAAGATAATCCTTCTACTTCGCATTGATTTGAAGCTAAATCATGTATATCACAAGTATTTGAAGCTAACTCGTTTGTTTCGCATGCATTTGAACATAAATCATGTATATCACAAATATTTGAAGCTAAACCGTTTGATTCGCATGGATTTGAAGCTAAGCCTCCTACTTCGCATTGATTTGCAGCTAAATAATGTGTTTCGCTAGGATTTGAAGCTAACTCGTTTTTTTCGCCTGTATCTGGAGATAAATCATGTATATAACAAGTATTTGAAGCTAAACCATTTGTTTCGCATGGCTTTGAAGATAAGCCTCCTACTTCGCATTAATTTGAAGCTAACTCGATTGATTCGAATGCATTTGAATCTATATCACTTATATAGCAATTATCTGAAGATAAATCATTTGCTTCTCATGTATTTGAATCTAAGCCGTCTATTTCGCACTGATTTGCAGCTAAATCATATGTTCCGCATGGAATTGAAGCTAACTCGTTTTCTTCGCCTGTATTTGAAGCTAAATCATGTATATCACAAGTATTTGAAGCTAAATCATTTATTTCGCAAGGATTTGAAACTAAGCCTTCTACTTCGCTTTGATTTGAAGCTAAATCACGTGATTCGCATGGACTTGAAGTTAACTCGATTGTATCGCGTGCATTTGAAGCTATATCACTTATATCGCAATTATCTGATGATAAATCATGTGTTTTTCATGTATTTGAACATAAGCCTTGTACTTCGCATTGATTTGAAGCTAAATCACGTGTTTCGCATGGATTTGAAGCTAACTCTTTTGTTTCGCCTGCATTTGGACATAAATCATGTATATCACAAGTATTTGAAGCTAACTCGTTTGTTTTGCATGCAGTTGAAGCTAAATTATGTATATCAGAAGTATTTGAAGCTAAACTATTTTGTTTCGCATGAATTTGAAGCTGAGCCTTCAACTTCGCTTTGATTTGAAGCTAACTCGATTGTTTCGCCTGCATTTGAAGCCATATCACTTACATCGCAATTATCTGAAGATATATCATTTGTTTCTCATGTACTTGAAGCTAAGCCGTCTATTTCGCATTTATTTGAAGCTAAATCATATGTTTCGCATGGATTTGAAGCTAACTCGTTTTTTTCGCATGCAGTTGAATCTAAATCATGTATATCACAACTATTTGAACTAAACCTTTTGATTCGCACGGATTTGAAGCTAAGCCTTCTACTTCGCAATGATGTGAGGCTAAATCATGTGTTTCGCTTGTATTTGAAGCTGACTCGTTTTTTTCGCATGCAGTTGGAGCTAAATCATGTATATCACAAGTATTTAAAGCTAAACCATTTGTTTCGCATTGATTTGAAGCTAAGTCTTCTACTTCGAATTGATTTGATATTAAATGATGTGCTCCCTTTGGATTGAAGCTAACTCGTTCGTTCCGCATGCAGTTGAAGCTAAGCCATCTACTTCGCATGATTTGAATCTAAATCATGTGTTTCGCTTGGATTCGAAACAACCTCGTATGTTTCGCATGCAGTTGAAGCTAAATCATGTATATCACAAGTATTTGAAGCTAAACCATTTGTTTCGCATAGATTTGAAGCTATGCCTTCTACTTCGCATTGATTTGATGCTAAATCATGTGTTTCCCATGGATTTGAAGCTAACTCGTTTGTTTCGCCAGCATTTGAAGCTATATCATTTATATTCGCAAGTATTTGAAGCTAAATCATTCGTATCGCATGGATTTGAAGTTAGGCCTTCTACTTCGCATTGATTTGAAGCTAAAGCAAGTGTTTCGCATTGATTTCAAGCTAACTCGTTTGTTTCGCTTGGATTTTAAGCTAACTCGTTTGTTTCAATTGGATTTGAAGCTAACTCGTTTCTTTCGCATGCAGTTGAATCTAAATCATGTATATCACAAGTATTTGAACTAAACCTTTTGATTCGCACGGATTTGAAGCTAAGCCTTCTACTTCGCAATGATGTGAGGCTAAATCATGTGTTTCGCTTGTATTTGAAGCTGACTCGTTTTTTTCGCATGCAGTTGGAGCTAAATCATGTATATCAAAAGTATTTAAAGCTAAACCATTTGTTTCGCATTGATTTGAAGCTAAGTCTTCTACTTCGAATTGATTTGATATTAAATGATGTGCTCCCTTTGGATTTGAAGCTAACTCGTTCGTTCCGCATGCAGTTGAAGCTAAGCCATCTACTTCGCATGATTTGAATCTAAATCATGTGTTTCGCTTGGATTCGAAACAACCTCGTATGTTTCGCATGCAGTTGAAGCTAAATCATGTATATCACAAGTATTTGAAGCTAAACCATTTGTTTCGCATAGATTTGAAGCTATGCCTTCTACTTCGCATTGATTTGATGCTAAATCATGTGTTTCCCATGGATTTGAAGCTAACTCGTTTGTTTCGCCAGCATTTGAAGCTATATCATTTATATTCGCAAGTATTTGAAGCTAAATC